>NC_088881.1:9071397-9080126 GCF_032884065.1 Artemia franciscana
TAAAGGGATAGGGAACTGCCATTTTCTGCCGTTTACTGAAAATTTTGGCCCAAATGGTAATTTCTTTTTATAAAGAAAACACTGAAAAAATTGGCAAATTATACAAAATATGGGGAATTCTCGAAAAATTCAGAATTTAGAAAAAATCTGAAATGTCAAACTTTCACATTTCATGCTCAAATTTTTTTCAAATTTCTCTGAAAGATCCTTTGACCCTTTCTCCATCCCTGTATCTAGATATACTATATTGCTTAAATTGAGACTATAGAACCCTTTTTAGTATTTACAGTATTTTCGAAATTAAATATTCTTGTGTTAAACCATTTTTTTCTGAATTAACCATTTTTATCAGTAAAGGGGTTGTCCCCTCCTCAACACCTCGCTCTTTACGCTAAAGCTTTTTTATGGTTTTAAAAATTAGAGTTGTGACAAAGAGTCAAACTTTAGCGTAAAGAGTGTGGTGCTGAGGAAGGGACAATCCCTTTACTATACGGAATAATTTCTGTTCGTTTTAAGTTTTAATGTCGCTCCTTACTTTCAGTTAAAAAAAATTTTTTTTCATTTAATACTTGACTGAATCGCTCCTGAACAATCCGAGTTGTTAGTCCCTTTGTGTAATTTATGCATTCTCACACGCTCCGATTACAGCTGGATCTAGTCTTTTGAGGGGAATTTTTGACTTCGGAACACAAATATGTAAAGTATTTGAAGAGACTGCTGGCCAGGAAGTATATAGAAATAAGTTTCTGATTGTGGAATAGAAATTTTTTTACTACCCCACAACAACAGTGTCAAGTATAGCAATCTAGAATGCAAACTCGAAACAGGTTTTATAATTATTTTGGAATTATTTAATTGTCAACAATTCAAATAATTTTCGGCTTCAAGATTTGATTAGATCAAAATATTCACCAGATTTTTATTTATTTCTGTTGACATGAACACCGTTAAAATCACTAATTCAGGAACGTCAGGCAAACTCCAAATGTTTAACATGGGAGGTATAGGAAGATTCTTTGAGAGTACGTCCTGCCTTACCTGTCTAAGACCATAGGTAGGCGTGACTTGCTAAAAGATGGCAAACAAATAGTAGTCCAATAAGAGGGACACACATACTCCTGCCATTTTACCTGCGCCAAATTAACCAAACACTCGGGAAACTATAGGTTCTATCACTATCTTAGCTCTATGACTATCTACCTTGGTTCTACTGCTATAGTAATGACGCATGGAAGGATAACAGATACACATATCTATTAACAAATGAACTAACATCATTTTAATACAATCCTATTAAGGGGGGGATTAATGCCAGGTTTGCTTCTTACTCAGTTGGACCATATGTCTAAGCTTTCTCCTGGTCATGACTTGATGCCCACAGCTATTTCATTTTGACTCAAAATTCCGTTGATTTTTGAATTAAAATTCCCATAAAGTTTCATCCCGATCTCTCCACTCTAAGTGTTTTCCAAGATTTCCTGTTTCCAAGATATCTGTTTCCCCCCTCCAACCTCCTATGTCTCTGGATCCAGTTCGAATTGAAAATGGAGCATCTGAAACATAAGATATTTCTATGTATCAAGTTTCATTAAGATCCGATCACTCATTCTTAAGATAAAAATACCTCAATTTTCATGTTTTCTAAGATTTCCGGTTTCCCCCTCCAACTTCCCCCAATGTCATCGGATATGGCCGGGATTTAAAGTGACAGCTCTGAAGCACAGGATTTTTCCAAATATGAAATTTCATTAAAATGTGATCGCCCGTTCGAAAGTAACAAATACCTCATTTTTTTCTAATTTTTCTGGATTACCCCCCCCCCCCTCACCAACTCCCCCAAAGAGTTTGGATCCAGTCCGGTTATGTCAGTCACGTATTTTGGAACTGTGCTTACTCTTCCCACCGAGTTTCATCCTGATCTCTCCTCTCTAAGTCTTTTCCAAGATTTCCGGTCCTCCCCCCCAACTGCTCCCAATGACACTGGACCCGGTCAGGATTTAAAATAAAAGATCTGAGTTACGAGTTCCTTCTAAATATTAAATTTCATTAAGATCCGATCACTCCTTCGTAAGTTAAAAATAACTCGGAAATTTGAAAATTTTTCCAATTTCTCTGAAAGATCCTTTGACCCTTTCTCCATCCTTGTATCTAGATATGCTATATTGCTTAAATTGAGACTATAGAACCCTTTTCAGTATTTACCTAATTTTTGAAATTAAATATTATTGTGTTAAACTACTTTTTGTGAAATAACCATTTTTATCAGTACTATTTGAACAATCTGAGGAATTCAAATACAGTTGGTTATCTGTCAGGTAGTGTTGTTTGTTCTAAAAAGCAAACAAATGTTCTATTTATTGATTTAAAAAATAAAAACTTGCTTGTTTTCCTTTCACTTAGACAATTACATAAGTTTATTTACTGGCAGGCTATCCTTTTTAATTCAACTAAATTTATTACAAACAAAAATAAACATCAATTAAATTATTATTTTAGACTCCCAAATTACTGTTATAAATTAAATTACTATAAATATAAATTAAATTAATAGACTCCCAAAAAAGTAACAGAAAGACATGTTGTGTGGTGCTGGAATACAAAAAATTGTAAACAAATGAATCATAAACTAAAAAAAGTAGAAAACACAGAAAAAAAATTGTCCGATCTCCCATCAGACCATTCTATAATAATAAAATAATAAAAAAGGAAAAAAAAAACAACTATAAACCCCTACCTAACAAATACCTCTTTAACTTAATTCAAAACGTCTTTATCTGCTCAGCTGCCTGTATGTTTTTCAGAACTAAGTCCCACACAGGACCTGGATAGGGACTAGACCTAGATAGGACACAGAGAAACAAGACCAGGTTCTACATTTATACAGGAAATCTATATTAATGAAGTTCGTACATTAAACTGTAATATACGGAATTACGGCTCGATTTTCGTTACATAAATAGGCTAATAAAATTGGGAGGCAGATTTAGTTGTTCCCCACGAATCTCTCCAGTCTGTTAGTTGAAAGTTTGATGTGCCGTCGATGGCTGTTTTCTGCAAGTAAACACTTGCCTCATTCTCAAAACAAATTTACCTCATTTTCTTGAGCTTTTTCGTATTGTACCTCCTATTGCTTAGCTAGCAAGACAGACACGAAAGCACACAGCTTGGTCCAATTATCTTAAGGCTGGCAACCCGAGAGCATAGTACTTGAAGAACAGCTTCATCCACCGTTGCACTTCAATCTGGAATGATCTTCCCGTGGAAGTTATTCTCAAATTTAGCCAGCAAGACAGAGACGAAAGCACACAGCTTGGTCCAATTATCTTAAGGCTGGCAACCCGAGAGCATAGTACTTGAAGAACAGCTTCATCCACCGTTGCACTTCAATCTGGAATGATCTTCCCGTGGAAGTTATTCTCAAATTTAGCCAGCAAGACAGAGACGAAAGCACACAGCTTGGTCCAATTATCTTAAGGCTGGCAACCCGAGAGCATAGTACTTGAAGAACAGCTTCATCCACCGTTGCACTTCGATCTGGAATGATCTTCCCGTGGAAGTTATTCTCAAATTTAGCCAGCAAGACAGAGACGAAAGCACACAGCTTGGTCCAATTATCTTAAGGCTGGCAACCCGAGAGCATAGTACTTGAAGAACAGCTTCATCCACCGTTGCACTTCGATCTGGAATGATCTTCCCGTGGAAGTTATTCTCAAATTTAGCCAGCAAGACAGAGACGAAAGCACACAGCTTGGTCCAATTATCTTAAGGCTGGCAACCCGAGAACATAGTACTTGAAGAACAGCTTCATCCACCGTTGCAACTTCGATCTGGAATGATCTTCCCGAGGAAGTTATCCTCAAATTTTCTCTTTAGAATATTTTAAAAGAAGATTCAAAGCTCATCTAAAAACCTAGATAAAAGGCTAGCGGCAATCCAGGTATTTAATCATACATGGCGCCGTGAATTTAGGAATAAGAAAAATAGATTATTCTCCCCGACAATTCCCTCCCCACTGACAATTACCATTCGAGAAATTCCCCCACATGTAAGATTGAGCAGCCAAAGGGAAAGTATGACAAAATACAATAATGAAGAAAAAAAAGAGACCATGGAAAAGAAATAAGTTATAGTACATAAAGTTGGGAAAGTTCATAGTGCAAAAAATCCTGTGGTATTTCATTATTTTTATATTTGTAATTTATTTTCGTTTTTTGGGGGCTGGTGGTTGAGTATTTTATAATGGGGTGAAATAAAGGTTACAGAAGTTAATTTGCTTGCTTATTTGAAATAAGGAGCGCTGTCAATCCTAAATTTTCTTGGGTCTGAATTGGAGTCGGACCCAGGAACTAAACGATTTAATTTAAACTATTGAAATTAAATTAAAAAAAAATTTCGCCTTAAAGGTGTTTCAAGTGAGAAAATCTTCTTATGCTTGCCTAATTAACGCGTTCTTAATTGCAAGAGGTAAATTGGTATCATCCACTATAGATGTTGAAAAAACTAAAACACATAAGATAAAAAAAATAGATTGTATAGGATGTTCTACAACATATATTCTGCCTCTATTTTGGAACATAAATATAATTTTTTTTCCGGAGGGGAGTTAGCCAGACACAGACGAGATGTAGAGAATAAACTTTGTGTATGAAAAAAAGAAGAAAAATAAGGGTTTCTGAAGAGATTGCTCAGTAAAAGGAATAACGTTTTCAAACAGTTCGTGGTAACGAACCGTAAGTAAGAATCGACCCGGCTCAATAGTAAGTGAAACTCTAGAAAACAGAATTTTAATACTAATAGACACATCAAAAGAATCAGATTTTTATGCTGATTTCAAATATATAAGTTTCATCAAGTTTAGTCTACGAGTTAGGTGCCGTTATTTACGAGTCTGAGGAAATTTGCCTTATTTCCGGAAATTTCATAGAATCTTAATGAAAATCACACCATCAAATTCAGCGTATTAGAAAACCCTATTGTAGAGGTTTCAAGCTCCTGTCTGCAAAATGTGGAATTTTGTAGTTTTTGCCAGAAGAAGATCACAGATGCATGTTTATTTGTTTTTTTCCCCAGGTGTGGTGGTATTGACCCAGGGGTTCTAGCATATCGCGAGAGGGCTCATTCGAACGCAAATTAAAATTTCTAGTGCCTTTTTAGATGACCAAAAAATTGGAGGGCAACAAGCCCCCCTCCCACGCTCATTTTTTCCCAAAGTCACCCAATCAAAATTTTGAGATAGTTATGTTGTACAGAATGGTCAAAAAATTCGGATCAGATTCGGGGCAGAGGGCTACGTGGGAGGATATTTTCATGAAGTAATTTTTCGTGGGGAAAGGGAATTTTTCATGAAGGGCGCGCCGGTTTTCCCAGCATTATTAAAAAAAATGACCAGAAATTAAATGAAAAAATAAGTTTTTTAACTGAAAGTAAGGAGCTATATTAAAACTTAAAACAAGCAGAAATTATTACGCATATGAGGGGGCTTGCCCCCTCGTCAGCACCTCTCTCTTTACGCTAAAGTTTTTTTTTGTACTTTCAAAAAAGGTATTTATTCGAATTAAACAGCCTTTGTGATTCAGGGGTCATTCTTAAAGAATCGGAACAAAATTCTAACTTTAGCGTAAAGAACGAGGTGATGACAAGGGGTTGAACCTCCTCATATTTGTAATAATTTCTTTTTAGTTTTAAGCTTTAATATTGCTCCTTACTTTCAGCTGAACACGCTTATTTTTTTTTTTATCTAATTCATTATCGCTTCTGTGAGTTTTTGCTGAAAAATATAGGTTTCGAGTTTGAATTGGGCTTTTTTTGCGCAAGTTGCTCAAGAAATTGTATCGAAAGTTCAAGAAAAATAAATCCTTATGCTGAGGTCCGACCCAATGGAAATGAAATTTAAATAAAATTGAAATGAAATTTAAATATTGCTTTTGCTTAGTGGTTTTATTTATTTTGTTTACTTTTGTGTAATATTTTTTTAGTGTATGTTATTGATCTTTATTAGTATTCCTAATCTAAATATTGCTTAAAAACTCGCCCAACCATATCTATTTAACAAAAAATTTCAGAAAATTTCTCGAGGAAATACTCAAATCGAACATGGATTAATCAATTTTCTGCTGACTTAGACTTGCGCATTAACAATCAATGGAAATTTGGCACGCTAGATTTCCCAGTGTTATTTAAAAACGATCAGAAATTAAACAAAAAAGTAAGTTTTTTGAAGTGAAAATAAGGAGCAACCTTAAAACTTAAAACGAGAAGAAATTATTACGCACATGAGGGGGCTTGCTAACCTTCTCCTCTCTAAAAAAATTCCAAGTCACCTTGCTTTATGGTCACTTCCACACTGACTCCTTACCTTAGACCTTAGATCCTCCAGAGCCAGAGGTGGCGCATAGGGCGTCCACGAAACCTCCCCAGACATCTCGGAGCTGAGCTGCAGCCGTGACGTCCTCCCACTGTGGTTGAAGTGACATCTCTGCATTAACACTATTAACGTTTAACATATAACGCATTAACATACCATTACACCGTCTCAAGTACCTAATATTAGGTCTAAGATAAGTATTCATTAACAGATTGGTTGCAAATTTTACCGCAGTAGAATTCTAGTTATACCCAAGAATATTGGTAACTTACAAATGTGGGAACTAGCGCTGGTGTAAAAAAAACCTCAACCCAATCTGACAATTAAATAGAGAACAAAAATTGAAACATCGAATACTGCCATCTTATCTTTGTAATTGATCTTTATTAATAATAGCATTTTCACAGGTCTTGGAAAGGAATATGCTTTACTGTTTGCATCTCGTGGGGCCGCTGTTGTAGTGAACGACTTGGGAGGGAGCTTCAAGGGCGAAGGCTCTGACAAAAGGGCTGCTGATCTAGTGGTTGACGAAATCATAAAAGCAGGTAAAATTTATCATTGACCCTTTTCTGTTTTGTTTGTAGTGTTGTCAATGATTGAACACATTTTTATCCCCCCCCCGGAACATAAGGCTCCATTTCTTCATTAGAAGCCTCTAGAGAGGCTTCAAAATGGTGAAAGGGAAGGTTCAAGGGCGAGGGCTCTGGTTAAAGGATTGCTGGTGTAGTAGCTAATGGAATCAGTAAAAAAGATAAAATTTATCATAGACCTTTCTAAGTTTTATAATCAGTGTTGCATATTTTTGTTATGTTATCTAGGGGGGGGGGGGTCTGGAGGACGATTACCTCCTTGCCTCTCCCCAATTGGTAACCCTGATTTTGTAGATCAGTTAAGAGTATATGAAAAGCATGTAATAAACCAATAAAGCCAAAACACCACAATAATTGTTAAAATAGGAAAAGCCGGCTAAGATTAAAAGAATATTTGGAATATAAATGGGTGAATACAATGTGAAACCTAACTAAAATGGAAAAATAAAAAGGAGTTAGAGTATTTTGTAAGAAACAAAAAAGGATAATTCCTGAATGTTTAGAAGAATATTCCGGAAATCAGCGACGAATAGTAATAAACAGAAATTTATACTGAGTTTCGTTTTCACATTCACCACTGTATCAGGAAATTAGGGGTCAGTCGTTACACATGGATTCAGGCTGGAGAAAAGAATTTATTTTAGTAAGGAGGGGGAAGGCTTTTCAGGTTGAGGGCTCTGGCTAAAAAGTAACCACAGGTTATTAGCAAATATTTTCAGATAATGTAAGAAATTTTTAGGAAATTTTGTATAAAATTGACCTGAATTTTATCTCGCACGTATATTCTTGCTGCACTTAAAAAAACAAGGTGACACAACCTTTATTTGAAAATAAATATTTAAAACCTAAAAACACCTCTTTCTTTTTCCTAATCTGGTTTTTCTCAGAAAACCTTCCAATTACTGATCTTATTTGGCTTTTTTAATCCCATGTTGGTTTTGATTATGGTTCAGTTGTATATTGTATTACTAACTTATTTATTTTGATGTTTTCTTTTATTGTTTTTATCGTGTTTTCGTATTTGATGGGTCTTCTTTTGTCTTTTTACAGTCTTTTGTTTCCACTCCTTTTTTTTTTTTTTTTTTAGTTCGAACCTGATGACTTCAGATATGTAGACTACGGTGTACATTTGTGGCAGGTGTGCTACAAGAATGCCATTTTATTCCTCAAAACTGAAAAATATATATTTTTTTTATTATTAACAGAAATAAGATAAGATTGACATCAACAAGGTAAGTTAGTCGTATTTTACAAGACGAGTGAAAGACTGAAAAAAAAAAATAAAAAAAAATCCAAAAAATCATGATATGTATAAAAACAAGGAGATTATAAGTATTTACAAAAAGGAACCACAAAATAAAAACATAAGAATTATAATTGCATGAAATAAATCCGTTTTTTTTCTCGTTAAATAGTTCATGTGGGTTTTGAGGTCTGTTGGGTCAGCGCGAGGCTTATAAATCTTACAGCCATGTTGACCGTTCAATTGTAATGGTACTTTTACAGTTTAATTGTTTTTTCTTGGCATTTTAGCCTGTTTTTTGTCGTGAATAAGCTTCTTAACGGGGTTTCTGGCTATTTTTCTGGGTCGACGCTCATAAAAACTTCATACTAATTCTCACCATTGTTTCTTTTGTATCTGTATTATCGCTTTCTAATCCCCCTATCTCGGGAACGTTGACAGAACCTTATTTGCTTCTGCCAATGTAGGAAAAATCATATTCAACATTGTTGCTGTACAGCAGAATTGAACAGCTAATCCTTATTTTCACTGT
>NC_088881.1:9080226-9095937 GCF_032884065.1 Artemia franciscana
GTTGTTAAAAGCTCAAAGTAATAAATTCCAAGTATTCCTGTTTTATTTGTCTTAGACAATATTTTCTGTGGTTCCCGAAGGTTTTAAACTATATTTAGTATTTTCTTGTTTATTTAGGTGGTAAAGCTGTTGCCAATTACGACTCTGTAGAAGATGGAGAAAAAATTATTAAAACTGCTATTGACCATTTTGGTCGTGTTGACATCCTTGTAAACAATGCTGGTATTCTTCGAGACAGATCTTTTCTAAAAACAGAAGAACTTGACTGGGGTAAGTGTTAATACTTTGGTTTATTTATTTGTCTAGGGAAATTATTTCTATAATGCAGTGTCTACCCCCCCCCCCCCCCCTTACCGATTAATTCCAATGCAAAATTCTGGAGACAGGGCTACTGTATTCCTTAGAAATGAAATCAATATTTATTCTTTATTACCTTCCTCATTGTTCTATATGGAAAAATGTTTCGAGATACGGTTTTCAAAAACTTTTCCTTCAGGGAACTAAATTCGCTTTTTTTAACCGAAGCTCTTGGACCCTATTTCCGGAAGATCGCCATTGACGAAGTCGGCAGAAGGTAGTTGTTGAATGCGTTAACTTTTCTGCATCCCGATGAAGTTTCAAAGCCAGTTTCTGCTCACAGTTTATTATATGTTGCCACGAAGTTACCCATCGCAACGCAAAAAGACATGTTAGTTGACGAGTTTAGACAAGTTAACGAGTCCGGTTATCCGGACTTCCATGGGAGCCAGGAAGGATCGACGACAAATGGAACAACGTGATCCAGGGAGGGAAATATCCAAACTTGTCTGAAGTCGCAAAAATGCCATGACCATTTCACACGTGTCTGCCAGGGTTGTGCGGGATTTCTCCCTTTCTGGGCGAGTTCTCAGCGAAGAAAGAGCTTCAATGAATGAACGAAATTTGAGTGCAAAACTGTTTTTGATAGATAGGTGGGGCAGATTCGGAGGACTTGCGCAAAATGTTGCTATCACTGAAGACTTGATAAAAACTCGTCAAATCCGCTAGAAAGAGTGATGATTAGCACTACAGAAGGAAAAAACTTTGGAAGAAAAAAATTGAGAAAGAACGGCAGGATTTAGAGGCAATAGAACGGCTGAAAGGGCAGCATCTTGCTAAAACCTCTGAAAAGATAGACAATAGAGACTCTCGAAAAATCTCTCTCTCTAAAAAAAAAAGAAGCGCTTGGTTCCAAGGAACAGGCCGCGGACTAGTTGCTGAAGGAAGCTCATAACCGCCTCAAAAAGGGCATTGAAAAGAAGGACATGGTCGAGATACAATTAGTGCAGGCTATAATAGATGGGACACAAAGAACCAGCTGCAGTTAGAGTCAAAGAAACAGTCACTGATTACATCTCTTTCCCAGCAGAAGGCAGTGTAAAAAATGGAAACAAATAGGTTGTGTATTCTATCTACCGTTCCCTTATCTCTTTCATCATTGTTTTGCATCTGATTTTTTGTATCCGAAAATAAAGTGTTAAAGAAAAAAGAAAGAAAAAGCTCCTCCCATGAAATGATGGTTCTCAGGTGGTCAGTTTCTTAATGATCACTTGGCCTCAAATAATGGAGAGATGTCTGCAAATGATTATTTCCATTTTTTTTTCTTAGTCAAGTGTCATTTGGTGTTCTGTCATTGCTTTTTCTTTCAAAAGCTTTCTGAAAACTGAATTTTGGGGTCCATTTTGCGTCCAGAATGGTCCCTTTTTCAACTAAAAATAGGTCCCTTAGTCCCTATTTTTCACCACTTGAACCTGTGGCAGTCCTACGCTTGTCTTCAAGCCGGAGACAATTCGAGACAATTTGCTGTTTTTTCGTACTGATACTTTTCAAAGATGTTTGATTGTTAAAGGATTCTTTTCAAAGATGTTTGATTATTGAAGAGAGTACAATTTCTTGCAACAATATCTACTAAGCTTCCAACTTTTGGTTTTCTTTTTTAAGGTTTTTCAATTGTT
Source organism: Artemia franciscana (assembly GCF_032884065.1). Classification (NCBI taxonomy): domain Eukaryota; kingdom Metazoa; phylum Arthropoda; class Branchiopoda; order Anostraca; family Artemiidae; genus Artemia; species Artemia franciscana. The sequence goes on from NC_088881.1 coordinate 9,082,200, forward strand.
GTAATCCCCTGCTAAAGTATATACAAATATTTTTGAAATTACCAGTGTTTTCTCTTTCTGCAATTTAGTGTTTTTTCATATTGAGGTCTATTCAAATATATTTGTTTGTTGAAGCTACTCCGATTTCTAACATCGATATGTAGGCTACCGTACTAAGCTTCAAACTTAGGATTTTCTTTTTTAACGCTTTTGAGTTGTTGTAACCCCTTGTCAAAATAGAGAATCATCAGAAATTGTCGCTTTTTGGGCCTTCCTACTGACATTAAATAAATGATTGTGCTCAAGAAGGTTTTCTTTTTCAAGCTTTCAGAATTGTTCTAATCCCTTATTAAAATATATACAAATACTTTTGTAATTACCAGTTTTTTGCTGTTTACGCAATTTAATGTCATTTCATATTGAATCTTTTTAAAGATATTTGCTTATTGAAGCTAGTCTGATTTCTAACAACGATATGTACTAAGCTGCAAAGTTTTGGTTTTTCTTTTTTCAGGTTTTTCAATTACTGTAATCCCTTGTCAAAATAGAGAACATCATTTGTAATAATTGCCAATTTTCGTTTTTGGGCCTGATTCAGTTGATTTTATCTAATAAAATTATTTTTTTAACTTTTCAGGTATTTTTCTAGTTTTAATTAAAACATTAAAATTATTACTCGTGCACCGTAAATGTTTTGCAGTTTAAACATTAACTTTAGCGATTCTCAACTGAACTTAATAATTTGTTCAACTTTTTTTTCATGTCTACTTTTTTTTTCTGTATTTTTTTTTCATCTGTTGAGACATTGCTTATACTTATAACAAAACAAATCTGGTAATGATGTTTTTCTAACAACGATTTCCACTAAGCTTCAAACTTTTGGTTTTCTTTTTATAGGCTTCTGAATTGCTGTAGTCCCTTGTTAAAATATATATATACATATTTTTGCAATTACCAGTTTTTTACTCTTTACGCAATTTAATGTCTTATTATACTGAATCTTTTCAAAGATATTTGATTATTGAATCATATCCGAGATCGAACAACGATTTCTATGAAGCTTCAAACTTTTGAAGCTGAGTTTGAGGTTTGATTTTTTTTGGGGGGGGGGGGGTAATAACTTGTTGGGAATTTTTTTTTGGGGGGAGGGATAGTTTTCTTTAGACTACTCTTTACTGACTGTTCTCGGATCAGCTAATACAAATTAAGTATGACACAAAATCTGCTTTTGCAAAAACTTCTATGTCGAGGGAAATATTTTGCGCATCGGGCTGCCTTCTTTTAGCTTTTTACTTTGGATTACAAACATTTTACTTTGGATCTACAGCTGTCTGAACTCGCAAAGGCTGTTGGTACGTCCCTTTCAATGTTTGAAACTTTCTTAGCTTGTTTTTTTTTCAAGTATAGGGAAACAGTCATTCCTGACAAAACTGTCAGGGGTGCCTTTAAATGAGTTCAAATATGGAGATACGGACTTCTGCTTTAGTATGTGAAAGAATAAGCTACATGAGATTTATGGTTCGGGATTACCATCTTTGTACGTTTTACTAAATAGGTTAGGTCTCCAAGATGTGTACAATTGGCAAAGCTGGGTTTTAGGCTCAACATGCTCACACTTGCATATTTAAAAAGTTTTTGGGTTACAAACTTGGGAAGTTTTTAGATTTGTCATACTTGTATGCTAATGTAAGTTTTAAGGTTGCAAACTGTCTCTTTAGATCGGTTTGCTGAACTCGCAAAGGATTGTTGATACAGCTTGATCAGTTTTTGAAACTAGTTTAGTAAAATTCATCATACAGAAAAATATTGTTGTTCCCAATTCTCATCTTTCCCAATTCTAAAAAGCCTTAAATCTTCGATTCAATGAGCTGATCCTTAAGATTACACTCTAAGCTGAGCATACCATAACTCACCAAATTACAGACGAGATACATTATGGGCATTAGAGTCGCTTGTAATTTTGCTCTCATTGACAACTGCGACTCGGGCATAAGACATAACCATCCACACCAAAAAGACAAAATTACCTTTTTCCAGTTAACCGATTGGTTACGGGATTAGTTTCACTCCCTGTCAACCGGTTCAAGTCGCATCTCAAAAGCATCTCTTCCTGTTTCTTTCCTTTTCTCCTTCGGTCTTCGATCGATGCTTCACTATCTGGGGAATGGGACTTTCAGGTGTTAATCCAGCTTAGTCGGCCAAACACTTTGAAACCTAGCAAAAAATAAAAAACTTGAAACTAGCCTATTTTGTATACATACGAAACCCTATAGGCAAGTGTGTTCTCCTGATGAGCCCTTGTAATGGTTTGTTGCCTCTGAATTATTTGTCTTTATTGTTTTTATTGTTTGGTAAATGACGACTTATGATTATTGACGACATGACTGCATGTCCATGGATTATTCTTTATGGTTGATTATGCATGGCTATGCTATTTGACCTATGTGGTTGTATGGATGGGTAGGGTTAAGGGCTCATTCAAGTGCTGGTCTATATTAGCCACTAATTTAGGACAACAGTTATCCCTTTCTCCTTCTATCTCCCTTCTTTTTTCTTTTTTTTGTGCTTGTGCTGTTGCATTGATGATTTCTCTTTTCGTTATATGTAAGTTAATAGTTATTTCCGACGGAATTATCTAGCGTGCTTTCAAGTGATTCTGAAGACAAAGATACGAACTGTTACTTTACATACGTTACGTCACGCTACGTTACTACGTTACTTACGTTGCTTGTCACTGAGCAGTTACTATCTGACCTTTACTATGTCAGATCATTCTGTTGTTACCCTGCTCCACACTCCTTTGTTTGTGGCTGCGACAAAGATCACATAAGAGTTTCCTCAGGCTTAAACATGGGCTTGAACTTTTTTTGAATTTCAGGTTTTTGAACTTCAGGTTTTTGAATTCGATTTGTTATTATGAATGTTTTAATGTTGTGTCGTTTTTTAAAGCTTTCTTTATAAAGTGGTTCTTATTACTACAAATAAAAATAATATTCCAAGAGTTTTGGCAATTATATTGACTGAGAATTCTACTTATAGATCTGGTACAAAAAGTTCACGTAAAAGGAGCCTATAAAACAACAAGGGCTGCTTGGGAGTATATGAGGAAACAAAATTATGGTCGAATTATAATGACATCTTCAGGATCTGGTATTTATGGAAATTTCGGCCAAGCTAATTATAGGTAAATGTCGAACTATATAATGAATGGGTAAAACCTTAAATAGTATTTTTTTTTTTTTACCTAAATAGGTAAAAAAAATTCTACTCATAGATCTGGTAAAAAAGTTCACGTAAAAGGAGCCTATAAAACAACAAGGGCTGCTTGGGAGTATATGAGGAAACAAGATTATGGTCGAATTATAATGACATCTTCAGGATCTGGTATTTATGGAAATTTCGGCCAAGCTAATTATAGGTAAATATCGAACTATATAATGAATGGGTAAAACCTTAAATAGTATTTTTTTTTTACCTAAATAGGTAAAAAAATTCTACTTATAGATCTGGTACAAAAAGTTCACGTTAAAGGAGCCTATAAAACAACAAGGGCTGCTTGGGAGTATATGAGGAAACAAAATTATGGTCGAATTATAATGACATCTTCAGGATCGGGTATATATGGAAATTTCGGCCAAGCTAATTATAGGTAAATATCGAACTATATAATGAATGGGTAAAACCTTAAATAGTATTTTTTTTTTTTACCTAAATAGGCATGTCAGGAGAGTCTTCTTCCACCCCCTTCCAATGTTCTGGTATGATGTTTGCCATATATTTTTTGTAATAGAAGAATCTATGGTCATTTGCCCACCGAAAAAATGACACTTCAAAGTTTCAAAGACGATTATAATAGTAAAGGAAATCCTTTTGATTGTTTATGTCTTAAATGTCTGATAGAAATATTTCTGTTCATATCCAATTTGGGATCCAAGCTAAAAGATTAACGTAAGGGAAGATTTATGGAAAATTGGAACTTCTTTGGACGGGGTTAAGAGGGAGACTTAGAGTATATTGGCACAGGAGGAGCGCGCGTAGCCACTTTGAGGATGGCATTGTATTTTTTTAATGGTTTTTTGTTTGTTTTTTGTTGGAAAATATATCATACCATCCTGATACATGTCAATTCTTGGTCTTAATTTTATCATTAATTACCTTCCTAACCTAAACAAGACCTAGAACCTAGCAAAAAAAGGGGGGAAAATGCGAACCTATCATGTATTACAGGGGTTAAATTATATTTTTTGTAGAAACTTTTCCTTTGCCATCTCCCATGAATTCCCAAAAGGTCTAAGTCATTCTATAGAGGTTTTATTACAGCTTCTAATTTTTATTTTGCTCTATTTAATAGAATTCGATATAATCTGCTTAGTAAGGTTGGCAAAACATAATGATTGTTTCTTTCTTTACGGTAATTACATGCAAGGCGTTTCATTAAGACAGATAAAAAAAAAGTAAATGATAAATAGTTTTTTATTGGGTTGCGGCAGCCCACTGCAAGGGCTGGAATTTGATTTTTTGATAAGAGCCCCGTTTTCAGGCCACCCCACATTCAATAGGGGTTGGACACGTGTTGCAAAGACTATCGCTTTGGGTATCCGTTTTCTGATCATTCAGAACCCGTGTTCAACCATGCTATTCTAGCGCGTTCCAACTTTGAAAAGCCCATATCAAACACGTTCGGAACCCATAGATGAAAATTCTTTAAAACTTCGCTGGGTTGAACACGGAGCACCCAAAAACGATCTTTTCGAACCAGCTTAAAACTCTCTTTGAACTTAGTCCCTGAAAACATGACTTAAAACATGAGATCATGCTAAAGTGTTTCCCCGTTAATCCAAAGAAGGAAAGGGCAATTATTGGAAACAAAGTATTTTTTTTGTATTGAATCAGTTTTGAAAGTAGTAATTTTTTACAGTAGAATTACAGAGCGAATTTAAAGCGAACCGAACTTATCGTTTCGCAGGTTACGCAATATATATCTACATTACTGGTTCAAATAAAGTGGCTTATGATATTTGCCTGTACTGAAAACACAACAACGCAATAAAATAGAATTAGAAGAAGAAAGTTCTTAGAAGAAGAAGAAGAAAAGTAGCCTGCAGGTACTAAAAGATCAAGCAAGCTTAGTTGTCAGTAAATTGTTGACTTTCAGAATTCTACATGGACATATATGTATCGATACAAATGTATGACATGTATGATACATGACACATATGTATAATGCATATCTGTAGTATGTATGTGTGATACATGTATGTATCACGAGTCACTAAATTTGAACCAATTTCGCAGATACATGTTGAATAAACTGCTTAGCAATAATTTATGTTCGTTTCAAGTTTCAACTCTGTCGTTTTTTAAACTAATTTTTGTCTGTTATTAGGTTAAAAAATATGCACAATGAATCTTACAAAAAGACCTTTGTCGAACTTGAAAAAAACAAACAAGTCAATTTGAGGTTTTGTTAAAATAGAGTACTAAATAGTTATAAGATATTTAGATAAGATAGCTTGAACCTCTCTTAAATTTTCCAAAGAAAAGTATGTGATTTTGTCACTTAAAGAGTCCAAGTGGTATTCTCTTCTCGGTATCTTGTATACCGATATAATTAGATAACATGAGAATAGTAAAAATCCGCACGATTTGAAACAATCAGAAATTTGAAGCGACAAAATATAATGAAAAAACTTAATAAACAAACTTAAATATCCCTCTTAATATGATTCTACTCCCCAAAAATTTTGCTAGGCTAAAATAGAGTACTAAAAATATGACATTAATAAGACATTTAGATAAGATAACTTGCACCTCACTTAAATTTTCCATAGAAAAGTATGTAATTTTGTCACTTATTAGAGTCCAAGGGTAGTTTATTCTCGTTATCTTGTAGTAGCTGCAATAAAAGATTAAATTATTAATGAATCCCTTTTAGTTGAATTTTAATTTATTTTTATTTTTTATTTTGATCATTTATTATTTATTATTAAATATTTTTTTTTATTTTTAATTACTTTAAGTTGTTGTTATAGGTTATTATGTTATTGTTTTAAATTTAATTATTGGCTTTTAATTATTAATGAACACATCATGTTGTCCATCATGAAATATTCAGATTTTCGAAAACCCAAGAACATTAAAATAATTTTGATGTGTAGTTAATATAGTTTACAAAAATTGTGATTTTAATTAAATTTTTGTGTTATATTTTTTGGTAAAGCAAATTCCGAAAGCACAGAACACTTCTTGAAAAGCAGCCAAAATACACTGAAAAAATCTCCGTTTTTTTTTTACTTATGAACTCGCTGGTGATAGTAAACATTTGCCTAAACAGAGAAAATATGAATAGTGAGCTGTATTAATTTGTTTTTTTTTTTTATCATTTTTAATAGAAAATTAATAAATAACGACTGAAGAAATTCGATAATCCCGAAGAAGTGCTAGAGCTATCATGTTCTGTACACTGAAAAATACAATAAAATAGCTTAGAACAAATGAACAGTGAATTACTGAAGTGAGAATAGCAAAATCATTTTAGAATAGAACAAATGTAGTCAGTTGGTGATTGCAAGTATTTTATTTACTGCAAAGAATTCTGAACTTCTCATAAGAAAGTTTGCTTTCTTATGAGAATTTCAATTATGAAGTTAAATTTTTGTGCCGCACTACTGCAAAGAATTCTTAACTTCTCATAAGACTTCAACTTCTCATTAACTTCTCATAATTACTCTCTTTTTTGCTTCATCGACTTCAGCATGTTAGGCAAACTGATTTTTAAAATCATGTGAGCTATCTCTCCCTTCTAGGATAATATAAAGTTGTAACATATTTTTTCTAACTGTATTTTACTTCGATATTATCTTCTTTTTTTTCACTTAAAAAGACACTAGATATGGCAATTTTCTTTCAAAAGTTCCCTCTCCGAACATTCTACGACCACTGGTTCAGTACAATCATCCATACTAAAAAGAAACCGAGGAAGATATAGAGTTTCCTTTTTTGTTGAAAATGAGGGGACTAACTCTCTCACATGCTGTTTTATCGTGGCAATGCCAATGGTGCAGTTTTCGTTTTAATCCGGTAGCCTTTTAAGGGTTTTCAGGCTCCTTTTAAAAAATCTCATATCATTGTTGGATTAGGTTCAAATGATGATTCTTGCTCGCTTAACCGTTTTTTTTTTTTTTCAAAACACTTTTTTAAACTTCCGGCTAGTATGGTTGGTGGATCGCTTTTTACTAGGTCGCATACACAGCTGCAACCATGGTTATGTTAATTGGCGAAAGGGTAGTATTGAATCGCCCAAAAATGTACAAGATGACATCATGCGACCTAGTAAAAGATAATACCGTCTAAATTATCGCATGGTTTCTAAAGAATCTCCCTAGTATTCTCAATTATCTCATCCTTTCGCTTTTGAATTGTTGTCAGCATGCTGGCAAGACCTTGTCATTGTTACACCAAAATGGTGCTGACTTCTAGTGGGCCAAAGATCAGAATCTTCCTTGAAACACTGACTGGGGACTGAAGCCCTACAGACAAAAGCTCAGTAGGGTTCTACGTAGCCTCCCTCCTCAAGAGTATTGATGATCGAAGGTAAGACGATTAGCAGACCCTACCCCCAAAATAAAAAATAAGAAAGATATACATATAAAGTGCATAATTTTCTAAAAAAGAAAAAAAAGGCAACACGGATTTGCATACAATAAGCAAGAGTCTACAAGAAGACATCTTTACTGCAGAAAAAAAAAACGAAAAGATATTCCAGAAAAAAATTGAAGGCCTTGAAGAGTTCGGAGATTTAGCCTGTTGTACAAAAAACGAAGAGATATCAAAAAGCTATTTGCTCCTCTGGAAAGGCGATATATGATGATATGAAAATCACCTACCCCTCTCATTCCCTGGAAGACTAAACATGCACATAGGTAAAAACAAAATTCTGGGTATTGAACGTGGGGTTGTGAATATATTGCCAAGAATCTTCGCAAAATTATGCTTATCAGGAATAAAAGATTATGCACATGCGAACAGAATTGCCAAAATCGGAAACCACTTACCCCTCTCATTCTCTGGAAAACTAAACATACACATAGGTAAAGACAAAATTCTGGGTGTTGAACGTGGGGTTGTGAATATATCGCCAAGAATCTTCGCAAAATTATGCTAATCAGGAATAAAAGATTATGCACATGCGAACAGAATTGCCAAAATCGGAAACCACTTACCCCTCTCATTCCCTGGAAAATTAAACATGCACATAGGTAAAGACAAAATTCTGGGTGTTGAACGTGGGGTTGTGAATATATCGCCAAGAATCTTCGCAAAATTATGCTCATCAGGAATAAAAGATTATGCACATGCGAATAGAATTGCCAAAATCGGAAATCACTTACCCCTCTCATTTCCTGGAAGACTAAACATGCACATAGGTAAGACAAAATTCTGGGTATTGAACGTGGGGTTGTGAATATATTGCTAAGAATCTTCGTAAAATTATGCTCATCAGGAATAAAAAATTATGCACATACGAATAGAATTGCCAAAAAAAGAAAAGTAAATAAAAAGTTGTATACCAACAGTTCGACTGCGATTTTAAACCAGAAGAATGAGACTGTAAAGCACGTTGATGATTATTGGGCCGGTAGGAGATACGGCTGATTCGGTAGGAGCTAATATTGATATCGGTAGATGCACTGAATTATGTAATAAGTGAATCACTGAACACATAGTGTGCAAATACAGGAGCAAATATATTATGTTTTTTATTTGCGTTATCATTTTACTTGTATTATGTTTTGAATTTCGATTTTGTTTTGTATCTCATTTTCTGTCTTTCTCTTTTTTATATTATGCTCCGTTTATCATATGTATTTATAACAGAAAATAAATAAACTCAATTTGATTCAGTTATGCAGAGAATGTGTATATGTACATTTTTAGGCAATGTCATTTTGATAGGATATCACTTTTGGCCTGTGTTATTTTTGACTCATAGTTAACTTAATTCAGTAAAGCAATCAATGCTTTACTGAATTAATGAACACATCATGTTGTCCATCATGAAATATTCAGATTTTCGAAAACCCAAGAACATTAAAATAATTCTGATGTGTAGTTAATATAGTTTACAAAAATTGTGATTTTAATTAAATTTTTGTGTTATATTTTTTGGTAAAGCAAATTCTGAAAGCACAGAACACTTCTTGAAAAGCAGCCAAAATACACTGAAAAAATCTCCGTTTTTTTTTTACTTATGAACTCGCTGGTGATAGTAAACATTTGCCTAAACAGAGAAAACTGGTTTTATCATTTTGTCCTAATGAAACACCATGTGTTATCGTGTTCTTTTCAGTTCTTTTCTGCTTCTTCTCAAATTTTATTGTTATATTCCTTTTGGCAACAGTTTTCTTTTAGTGCTGCCAAGTTAGCTCTGGTTGGACTTAGCAATACTTTGGCTCAAGAGGGCAAAAGCAAAAATATTCATTGTAACACCATCGTTCCAATTGCAGGCTCTAGGATGACTCAGGGAATACTGCCTCCTGGTAAGGCAATTTGTAAAATCTTCTTAGAGTTTTTGGAAGAATTATGACAAGGTTTTTATCTCTAATCCTTTAGGGATTCATTCATGCTTTCTTAGGTTTAATCTTTCCTTACTTTCAATCCAAGCTTTCTTAGACAAAGTACTCGTGTTTACAAACGAAACTTAAAATTTAAATTGCACATTTTTGTTGCAAAGGCTCTTTTGTGATGTTACAAGATGAGTAGACTACATGGAGTTTTTGCTTTTGAGTAATGTGTCCTATGCACTTGTGTTTTTGCTTCTATTTGTTTAGAAGTCGAATTTTTCTTTTGGCGTTTTTTTTCTCTCTTTATTATTTATTTATTCATCATTTATTTACTCTGATTTTTTTATACATTTGCAAATAACTTATCTTATTTAAACTTAAAATCAACTTATCTTATCAAAATAATTCAAAATGAACTTATCATAAACTTACCTTATCTCGTGTAGATTTATCTTATCTATCTAATCTAATATTTATTTTATGTGTCATATCTAAACTTATCTTATCTATAAACTTAATCAAAATATAAACTTATTCATCTATAAATCAAAATATCAATAATAAACTTATCTTGTCTCATTTATCTATTTAATTTTTTTAATATAAAGAATGTATTTTTCAAAACTGAAAGGAAGGGCTTATTGCCCTCTCCCTAATTGGTATCCCTAATACAGTCCCTAAGAAGTCACCAATCGGCTTTCTCCCTCTGTTTGGGATCCAAGGTGGATTCCGAAAGAGGATGTGATCAAGACGTCAAGATCAAGCAGTATTTACTCAGATCTGCGATCATCTCAGATCTAGTTTCATCTATTCGTTGAGATTTTCGACTCGAGTTGCTGTGTTCAATCTTGCGTATCTGGTTTTCAGACTTAGAACGATAAAGTCTACAGAGGTCATTAGAACATTGAAAGACTAATATTTCATGTGCTCCGTTGGCTTGGACCGTGAAGACCGCTTCATTAAACAAATATTGCTCGGTGAACCCCTTATCAGCATTGCACTAAAGACAAGGAGCGCAGCTAAAGAGAAGGTGGATGCTAGTTCAACAAGATCTTGAGCCAGCTGGAAGTTTTTGCAAATTTGGACAGCTGTGGCAAATGGTGGCTAAAATTTGGCGAATATTTAGCTCAAGACCTACCATCATGGGACGCTAGTTCAACAGGATCCTGAGCCAGCTGGAAGTTTTTATAAATTTGGACAGCTATGACAAATTGTGGCTAAAATTCGGCGAATAGGTAGCACAAATCATGCCATCATGGGACGCTAGTTCAACAAGATCTTGAGCCAGCTGGAAGCTTTTGCAAATTTGGACAGCTGTGGCAAATGGTGGCTAAAATTTGGCGAATAGTTAGCACAAGACCTGCCATCATGGGACGCTAGTTCAACAAGATCCTGAGCCAGCTGGAAGTTCTTATAAATTTGGACAGCTGTGACAAATTGTGGCTGAAATTCGGCGAATAGGTAGCACAAATCATGCCATCATGGAACGCTAGTTCAACAAGATCTTGAGCCAGTTGGAAGTTTTTGCGAAATTGGAAAGCTTTGTCAAATGGTGGCTAAGATTCGGCGAATAGTTAGCACAAGATCTGCCGTCATGGGACGCTAGTTCAACAAGATCCTGAGCCAGCTGGAAGCTTTTGCAAATTCGGACAACTGTGACAAATGTTGGCTAAAATTCGGCAAATAGTTAGCACAAGACCTGCTATCATGGGAGATCCTCATTCAAAAGCTTTGTTCAGAGACCAGATGAGGTAAAACATTTGATCCGACTTCAAGCACAAGTAAGTAAGTACCGAGAGAAAGCCGTGAGTGTTGCTTTAGGTAGATTGCTTAAATAACCTCTCTAATAAATAGTTTCCACGATAGTGAACGTTGGCATATTCACGCTATCCAGCTAATCAGTGGTGTAGTAGATTCTTTGAATAAAAGGGATTTACTTGACACACATATTTATTGACACACTCGACATAGTATTAAGAAGCACTAAAACTGGGCTATTTAACTAGATACATAGAAATTGTACAAAGACAGACTACAGCCACTTTATGCTGTTAAAGAGACCCGTCAAAAAGGGAAAAAAATTCTGATACCGCATCGTGCGGCAGTAAGCTGGTTCTAACTTGTTCTGTCTTATGGTGAGTGTGTTCTGGAGTGCATTCGGGGGGAATATACACCTATGTTTCCAGCTTCATAGAATGTATTATCCAAATTTGATTGTAAGATTTAGGCGGCGGTCGTGGAGTGACTCGAGTCCCAGTAATTCAGGGGTATTTTTGTAGGAAGTACAACTTGTTTCCATCATAATTTTACAAACATATATCTGTATGGCCTCAATATTTTGGCTTAGCCCGGGGCTTAACTTGACGCTTAGACCCCAAAAAGGACACGCCTATTCTAGTTCAGGCAGAACTTGTGTCCTGTAGGCCAGCTTCATTGACTTCCCCTTGAAACCGGACCTTTTCGTTGTGATAATCGATTCCAGGGTAGTGTAGCCTTTGCGGACTAGCTCATTCACTTGGCTGTTAAATCTGCAATCAGTTGATAAAGTAATACTGAGTATGTAAGATCAGGCTATAGATAGTAATCAAATAAGAGTGACTGAATATCTTATAGGAAATGAAGTAAATCCAAAAGTATGAAAAATCAGTATTTTTTACTCAGAGAATTGCAGAAAATATTGCTGCTTATATTCACTGACTAAGGACAGAGGTCTTTTTTGGAAATAACTTTGAAAAGACATGAAGAGCTGGTTATTTACGTAATCCCATGCAATCTCAAGACCCACTATACGGCGATTACCTGAAGCATGCCCATATCAGAATCCGCTTTTGCCTCCACAGATAGGGTAACTATTTAGCAAATATATTGGCGAACTACTTAGCGGACTTATTATTATTGATATCATATACCCTTTAGCGGAGGTTTTAAACCATATCTAGAAAAGATACGAGTTCTGTATTTTCGCCGTGGAAGATTGTCACAGAATCGTGTTGATTGATCCTTTTGGTACCAAACTAAGGTTAGGGGTACCAATTAGAGAGGGAGCAAAAAGTTCTCCCCGTTATATTTTGAAAAACACTTTTTTTTATATTTCATTTTAAAAAATAAAAGAGATAAATACCCCCAACCCCTTACCTCCGTTTAAAAGATATTTCATTAGAAAACCGAGAAACTTAATTAATAAAAAACAATGTTTTTCTTTCACAAGTAGAGAGCGATATTTGAACAAAAAAATAACAGAAATTACTGTGAAAGAAGGAATAGAACATAAAAATGAACAAAAGCCTCAAAAAGTAAGGCTGGTGTTGCCTAATCTCTTACTCCTCTCCCCCAAAGGCTAAGGTACCATGGTAGCTTTCCTGAAAACCAAATACATTGTGTTGTTGTGAAAACTACTGCCATTTTAGAATTACTAAATTGTTTCAACTACATTAAATTGTTTTTTTTTATATTCGGCTTAAACCCGTGCAACTAATTTTCAAACTTTTCTCAACTGCAAAAAAAAAAAAAAATCTTAGCTGCCGAAAAACGGGAATTGCACTAAAAGAATGCTCTTGGTTTGTTGTGTATGTTTTAAATGTATTACCCGGATACCCTAGAATTAATTGTTTTAAATGTACTACCCGGATACCCTAGAATTAATTGTTTTAAATGTATTACCCGGATACCCTAGAATTAATTGTTTTAAATGTATTACCCGGTTCTGTCGTTTTTTTCTTCGGTCCTTTTCGAACTTGCTTGAAGTGATGATTCTAGGACTTTTTTGATGATTCTGAAGTGTTGAAGTTCTTTTTTTTTGGAATTTAAATTCTTGGTTTTTCCATATTTATCCTCTTTCAGATTTCGTTTTCGCTATTCTTCGTACTAACCTGATATGACTAACCTGTCATGTCACTGCCATAAAGTGATGTAACTAAACTGCGAATGTTGTTCTGTTCAGTTTGTGCAGAACATTTGAATGCAGATGAATACTGCAGAACCTTTAAATGTTCTTTTCTAGCAAAACTTTATTAATTAAACCTGAGAATATTGTTGTATAGAATATCCCTCAGAACATTACTGCAGCACCAAGCCATCCGAGACCATCACAGCTGCTTACGCTCCTCCTCCACCATACTCTATTTAAAGTTTCACATTTTACCATCTCCAATGCAGTTCCAGTTTCCTTTAAATCCTTCCTTATGACTTCCTCCAAT
>NC_088881.1:9096037-9101385 GCF_032884065.1 Artemia franciscana
CCCTTTTGAAGCCGCCCTGTATCTAATTTGGCCTCAAATGGATAGCCGAAAAGCACAATCTTTGGCAATTTGTCATCTTCCATGTGATCTGTGCCAATACCGTGCGAATCTTGTCTTGTTCATTTCGGGCAAAACATGTAAATGCAGATAATTCATGATTTAAGTGTTATGCATTAAACGTAAAGCATTGAAATTTTCCGATCATGCAAAAACATTTTAAGCAAAGGGGCAAAGTTTTTTTTTCTATTTTTTTTATAGAAGTTACAAAAATTCTTTTTTTTTCAAAGTCAATAGCGGGGGGGGCATCTTTTTAATGATAATAAAAGGTTGTGTTTTTCAAAGTCTAGGGGACAATCTACCCCCCCCCCCCCCGCCCCTCATATAAGCACACAAGGTATCATTTAATTATAAAATATTCTGTGTTAAATGTAGAATATTGAATGAATTTCAACAGGCTGCAAATGTTGTCCTGCCTCTTTCTCGCACAAAATTTCCTTCAGAATATTCAAATGCAGATGTTCAATGCACATCATTTCGTGATTTGAACGTCCTACAGTACGTTATTTGCTCTATGTAGAATATTTAATTGTAACAATAACAGGAAATATTGCCCTGTTCGTTTCTTGCAGTCCGTAAATGTTCATTTCATACTGAAGGTTATATATTACCACTACTACTTACAACTCACTTTAGTGCCAAGCTGCCTGAGGTCAACTCAGCTACGCTCACTCCTCTTTCACCCCAATCTATTAAAACCTTCCTCTTTACTCTGTCCCAAGAAGTTCTCACTTCCCTTAATTTTTTTTTCTCATGACATCCTTCCACCCCATTTGGGGACGGCCTGCTTCCCGTTTGGCCCTTTACAGCTGGTCTACAAGGACTATCTTGACGGTCTATCATCCTTCTTCCGAGAACGTGTCCTAGTCGTCTGAACCTTTCATTATTGGCCTAGATCAGGGCTTCTTAAACTATGGGTCGCGACCCCATTTGGGGTCGCGTAGCAAAATTATGGGGTCGCGAGTGATAGAAATACAATTTAACAAAAAACGTTTTTAATTTGTAAAATTATTGCTATGAAGAAAAATAACAGTCATCGTAAATAAATATATCATTAAATCTTCTGGTTCGGAAAGACTGTTTATACCAGCATTTCTATTCCGATCATTATAATATCTTGTATAAATTTACAATGAATCAGAAGATGTTATAGAAATTTATAAAAAACGTAGATTTATTTTTGTCAATCTCTTAAAACCGAAATAATCCTGATAAATATTATCAACAAAATTTCTAAGTGTTATTTCGAAGAAACTATATAAACATTACGTGTTATTTTCATTTAGCCATTGTATGATTGTGAACGAAGTGCATGTTATTCCGAATTAGCCAGTTTAACCCTTTCGCGACCAACAGGACCTTACAGTCCCAGCATGTAAAACTCCTTTGGGCACTTCTTAACTGATCGATAGCACCAGAATTGAACAATGTGCTTCAGGATGCTGTTAAGGTCATAAATTTTATTAAGAGCCATGCCCTTAACAGTCGCTTATTTTCAAATCTCTGTAAGGATACGGATTCCAACTACACAACTTTGTAATTACATGCAGAAGTAAGATGGTTGTCAAGGGGTCAAAGTTTAAAAAGATTATTGTTATTAAAGGACGAAATCGAAATATTTCTAACTGAACGAAAATGTGAGTTTGCTGTTTTTTTTTCAAAATTACTTGTGGCTATCCAAGCTATGTTATTTGTCAGATATTTTTGCGAAGTTAACCGATCTTAACTTGTCCCTACAAGGAAAAAATTTCGATATATTTACTTCAAACGATAAAATTGGAAGTTTTATTAAAAAGTTCAGCATTTGGAAAAGTAGGGTCGGAAAAAATTCGTTCAAAATGTTTTCCAGTGTCGACAATTTTGTAATTGAGAAAATTCATCGTAAAACTTTTATTGCAAAAACTATTGTAGATCACTTAAAAGCGCTAGAAATACAGTTCCAGACATATTTTATATTAAATATTGATTTACAAAAAAAAACAGTTTGGATTCAAAAGCCGTTTTGGATTGGCTTAAGCGAGATTGATCATCTGCCACTTAAAGCTCAAGAGGAATTTGCTGAGCTTTCGTGTGACTCAAACTTAAAACTACAATTCCAAAAAAAACCCTTGACAGAATTCTGGATCGGAACTAGGACTGAATTTCCCACAATCGCCGATATGGCGTTAAATGTACTTCTACCATTCAACACCACATATTTATGTGAAGTTACTTTCTCAGCTTTAACACACGTTAAATCCCAATATCATTCAGCGATAAAAAATGTTGAAGAGGTCTTGTCCAGCAGTTTCAAACATTACACCAAGATTTGATCTGTTATGCAATAAAAAACAGGCACATCCATCTCATTAAATTTTTAACATAAACTTTAATTTAATATTTACCACGGAACTACTTGGATATATTCGAGAGAATTAAGACGGTCAGAATCCACTTTTGTTTTTGAAACTATAATAAAAACATTTCTATAACATTTTGTGCAAATTTCAATTTTAGATTTGTATATGTTTCAAAACGAATTCTAAATTTATGTATTTTCATATGCATATGTATATTATTACCTAATACATATATCATCAAAAAATATTAATTAATTTTTCTTTTATATTTGTTGGGGTCGCTAAGAATCTCGCAATCATAAATGGGATCGGGAATTACAAAAGTTTAAGAAGCCTTGGCCTAGATAGCAGGATTGAACCACATTTTTGTATCCACAGTTTAGATTATTTTACGTAGAACATATATCGAACATTTAAATAATGTCAGTACCCTGTTGTCCTGTTCAGTTCAGGAAGAATATTATATTCAGAAGCTTAACGTACATGTATTACTTCATGACTTAAATGCACAGCATTAAATGCAGCTATATTTAAACATTATTTCAGATAGAAAATTTTTAATAAATACAGTTAGTGAAATGAATGAACCTTTTTAGCTTGTAAAATGTAAGCTTTTATCACACAGTGTTGGCTGAACATTTCGTTAAGAAGTAATGGTGCAGAGGCTATTTAAAAAAAAATGGATTTTTAACCGAGGACTTTTATTGTAAAGTGTTTTATTGTTTATCATTTTCTTTGCTGAAGATGGCCCTTAGATATAGGGCCGAAATATTCAAATAGGTTTTGTTGGTTAACTGTCTTGGAAAAAAAAAGTCCTTATTATTCTCTCTTCTGTATTTATATTATGGAAAGGCAGTGTGGTCTTCGTCATTATTTAGATAGAAAATTCTATGTAGAACGTTAAAATTATGGTATCAGTAACGATTTGTCCTGTTCATTTTGTGTTCGACAATTAGAGCATTTCATGTAGAACGCTTAGATAATGTCTACCATCTTATCTTGTTCATTTTGTGCTGAAAATTTGAAAGCAAATATTTAGTACCGATCGGTTTATAACTTAAACGATCTCCAGTAATTCCAGAACACTTGTATGCGTACTTTGTGCCCAATATTTAAATAAAACTAATAGCATGCAAGTGTTTATTCCTTGCAGAATATTTAAGTGCAGATGCCCGATGCTGATCAGCTTACAAACGTTCTTCAGTAAATCCGGAATATCTGTGTGCTCATTTTGCGCAGAATATTTAAATAATGACAATACTCTACTTATGTTCGAAATCATATAGATCGTTTCTTTTATCAGATTTGATGGATAACGCACGACCGGATCTTGTCGCTCCTGTCGTTGCTTGGCTGTGCCACGAATCTTGCCCGGAGAATGGTGCTATTATTGAAGCTGCTGCGGGTTGGGTTGGACGCTATCGGTGGGAGAGGACTAGAGGTGTTACCTTGAGAAAGAGAACAGATGAAGGTCTATCACCGGAAAAAGTTCGTGACTCGTGGGAAGAGATCAGTGATTTTAGAGGATCACTTCATCCGGAAAGTAATCAAGAAGCAGCCGGTTTGATTGGTGAGGTGAGAATTTTGTTAATACCAGAAAAACTTTGAAATAAGCAATTGAAAAAAGTGTAAAATCAACTTTTGAAGTGGCATTTCCTGTTTTGGTCCTAACTTCATGATTGCTGGTAGTTTTTTGTTTGATCGAACTGTTAAGAAGATGAGCCCCCTCCCTGAAATTTGATAAAGTTCTAAAGATAAAATTTAAGATAGACAAATCTTTGCTTTTTGGCTGTTAATTAGCTAAAAAAAAGAAAGACTTTAAGGTAAGGCCATATCCAGAATGTTTGAATCCCCCTGGAATTTTCGTCCGACTTGTTAAAACGTAACAAAAAGCAGATTTTTTATGCCCCTTTTAAAGTATTTTGTTCTCCTCCTTGCTCGATTATTTGACCCCTCCCTTGTTTTAAGGAAATGAATAAAACTTATTCGCCGGTGACAACAGGAATAACACCTAAAAAGTAAAATATTAATAAACCAAGAACAATTCTTTAATGAACGAAGAAGAAATCTTAGGGAAAATATTGTCATCTTTTGTTGAGAGTCCGACAAGTATCATCATTATGTTTTCAGCTCTTGAAAAGAGGATATACTTTTCAAAATATATATAAAAAAAAGATAAAAATATAATTAGATTCTTTGTGCCTTATCTTCGTAAAGTTTTGGTATTAGTATGTTGATTCTGTCATTTTCTGGTTTTTATGATAGTTAACTTTTTTCCTGTGATGCACACCTATCTTACTTTAAGAACCATTGGCATATGTTCTTATATAGAAAAAAATAAAAAATTCCCATTCTTTTCTACTAAATTATCGAAATAATAGTTAGATTTTCAAAAGTTTTTAGTGTGACGCTTTGTTTCTTTTACATATTCATTTTCTTAGGCTAAAAACACATTTGATACTAATCTATGTTGTATATAAATGTCAAGAGGGGGGGGGGCTAAAACAAGCTATCACTCATACGAGTTTTTAAGCTCAATACCTTCTAGGTTCTCTTAAATATACTGGAAATGTTTATGCTTAAATTATTGGGCCTGTTGATCAACTTTTTGGAAATCTGCAAACACTGCGATTTTTTTTTAACATTTACGAATTCCGACGTTAGACTAAGGTATACCCGTAGCGGTATACCTTAGTCCACCAGAGTAGACCCAGAGTAGGTGGTAGACCCGACGGTAATGCCCAGGCCACATTATGGTCACACTTGTCGATAAAATCGAATGACACACGACTATGGCGCCAACGCCGTTCGTAATTATTCGAGTTGAATATTGTTCAAATTTCAAGTATATGGTTCTTGATTGACCAATCAGAGTCGAGATTTAAGGCATAATTTTTTGAAACTAGAAAAAACGGAAGCTTGAAACAGCAATCTGTAAGAGAAATCTGACAA
>NC_088881.1:9101485-9115982 GCF_032884065.1 Artemia franciscana
AAGCTAAGAAGACATAGTATTAGTAGAGAACAGTTGAAACAAATTAGTGTTGTGCAAATCTTTTAAATCAATTTCTTGAAATTTTTGTTTTCCGTCTCTGAAATACAAGTGTAACGCCAAAGTCAAGAACAACCCCATGTCATTCATAAAATTAGGCTTTTTTAATGACGGAAGTGAATGTGACTAGGGCCTGGCTCGGGGATGGCAATCTGGAAAAATATGATGCATACCTATGCTTATTGCATTGTTTCATATGAACCTGAATTTGCTGAAATGATAAACTTACTGATCGACTGGACATGGAAGGAATAGTAGTTTTCTATCACCTGATGAAAGGAATTCTTAGGTGGAAGAATATTTAGCTCTCTTCCGTTTCAAATTAAAGGTGGAAAATTTGGTTTTCCAGCTAGTAAAATTTTTTTTTTTAATAAATGAGCTTCCTGTTCGATCCTATTTCCACCTTTATTTAAGTTCGATTAATTTAAGTTCGATTTAAGTTCATTTATTTAAGTTCGATTCCTTATTGTCCTCTGAATATAGCTTTGAATGTTTTTTCCCGTTTTGAAAAGATTGAATTTTTGTGTTGACATGTGACATCACCATATCCTCATTTATCTTGCATTTTCTGGGGTTAGTAGGTGTAATATATGTGGCAACTAATCTAGACCCTGTCAAGTAGCAGTCCACTAAATCTGTGACGTTATTTACATCTAGTGAAATGCAAATGATAAGTAGTTAGGCTTGTCCCAAACCCCAGAAAGCAAAATTTTTCAACTAATGCAAAGCAGAAGAGAACTAGATATCTCTTTCTATAAGAATTTTCACCCCGATCCGAGATATATATCTCTTATTGGACAACTAAACTTCTGACGTCATTTACGTCATAACGTCATTTACGTCTCGTGAAATTCTAATGATAAGTAATAGGATTTGGCGGATAATCAATGTTGATATGCCAGAAATGCACTATGAATATCTTATGCTGTGTATATTAAGCGAATTTGCTAGACGGTATGAAGCTTCAGTGTTAGTTCAAGGACTTTTTTTTAACGCAACAACTGAGTCTATTCGGAAAATATGACACAAGACGGTAATTTTTTTTAAGCAAAAGCGATCACGCGACGTTACCAGGGGTATCTCAGCTGGTTGGTCGAATTGGATCTAAATATCCCGAAACAGCTTTATATATATATATATATATATATATATATATATATATATATATATATATATATATATATATATATATATATATATATATATATATATAAATTGAATCGAATTCTTGCTTTAAAAAGATTATCAATCGAAGTTCTCGTCACGTGGCTGTAACCCTCTTTAATAGCCTCTCGGACAGCATTAGGGGTCCTGATTTAGTTTCTTTATTGAAATCACAGGTCAAACAGTTTCTTCTTATTCAAGTCGTAGAGTAAGAGCGGACTCTCTGTGAAAATAATTATTTAATCTGTTTTTCTTCTTCTTTTTGTTGTCTTTTGTGGTGTCGATAATATGATTTAATTAGTTAACTGAGCCATTGAGCACAGGCCGTTTGGCCTTCTAGTTTTAGGTATGTTTAATTAATTTGTGTTGTGTATAAATTAATGAAAATAAAGGATTCTTTCTATCTATCTAATTGTAATGTAGACTCAACGGTACTTCCTTTGAGCAAGAAGCATTTTTCTTTAACTTCATTTTTGCCGGTCAGAATAGTCAACTTTTCACCTCTAATATAAAACAGAAGAAAGATCGATATTTCTTCACATGAAGGAATTTTTCTCGTCGAATGATGGGAAATTAGACTGTTTTTGCTTCCATAGCCAATCGATCACTGAGTTAATCATTTCAGAAAATTAATGTAACTCCCTCTTTAGTAATGAGTGTCATGAACCATTAGTTATTAATTTATCTTGGTTAGTGTCTTAATTTAGGGGGGTTCAACTCCTGGTGTCGCTGGTTATTTGGTCTGAACGGGATTCAATGGTGTGACTCTGTAAGCTCAACAAGAGGCCACCCAGCTTTAAATGGGTACCTGGAAAATCTGGAGGAAAAACAAGGGAAAAGTCGGATGATTTGCCCCCAACCACGCCCGGCCAAAGGCCGATTCAGGAATCAATGGAAGCAGGAATCTATCAGGATTCGGCTGAAGGCCGAATCGATGCCTTCAGCACTCCCTGTCGAAGGCATTTAATCACGAGATAGGTACCTGCGCAATGCAGACCGTGGTGAGCATGCAAAAAAATTTTTTTTTACTATTTTAAAGTACCAAATATATCACAATAAAAGGCTTAGCCACTGGATAGGTCTTCGGTCTATTCATACCTGAAAACTGCGATTTTCTAAGATTTTTCTTTTATTTGTTTCAAAATTTTGAGGTTTTAAGGGGAGCACCACATTTTCGCTATTGTTTCCAAATTTTTCAACGCTTTTTGTCTGTAAAACTTATATATTAAGTGTATTCCGATTCTTAAAGAGAGCCACACTTAAAAAGGAAAGATTAACCTTAACGTAATTTTAATTCCAGATTGTGCAGAACCTAATTGAAAACACAACATCATCTACACCAAAATCCATTAATTACGATGATCCAGTAGCCACAGCACTAAACTGGGACCCAGAAGGGGTACAGTATGAATACACCACCAAAGATGTGATTCTTTATGCCCTGGCCATTGGTGCTTCTATTGAAGATTCTAATGCTTTGGATGTACTCTATGAAGGAGGAGAAAATTTTGCACCGCTTCCCACGTTTGGGATACTTGCAGCTCAAGAGACACTGTCAAGCTCTGGTGCTCTAACGGGATCACTCCCTGGAATTGAGGTAGAGTAAAAACTTATTTTTTTTTCAAATACTTAATTCTTTAAGCTAAAATCAGTGTAAAAGGGGTGATTTTGACTTTTTAGGAGTTTTAGAATTGATGCCAACGGTAATAAAACTAATATAAAGACAAGTGATGGGTTCGAATCCGACGATATACTTTTTTTAGTGTCCGTAATGAAAGACTAAGAATAGATTCCTTTATCGGCAGAAGTTAAATGCATAGAGAAATCAATGTGATCATGGGGGCTATTTTACGTAGGAGCTTCAAATTGACGCCAACAATAATTAAACTGATGTCAAGACAAAATCTAATCCAATTCATTTAATCAGTAACTGGCTGTAACCCTAGGGAACTCTAGTTTATGGGAAACATGTTCGTTTGTTTGTAAATTCACCTAAGGTGTACAAACAAGTAACATGGCCTGACTTGCTTAGATCTTTGAGTATTAGACACCAATCTCTCGGTCATTGGATCGAGCCCGCCGTAAGGCGTAAATCAAACGTAAAGGATGGCTTGTGACAGCACAAGGGTTAAAGGTGCGGGAAGGGAATGTTCGCTGATTCAACCCTGTTTGTCGCAAGGAAGTGAGTTTCTTGAGTTTATCTTGAATTTATCAAGTGTCTTGAATTAGTTGAAGTGAAGTGTCTTTTTTTTCGCCATTGCTCGAATATCTTTTTTTAGATTAATAATATGAAAAAGCTTCGTTTTCTTAAAGAGTTAAAGAGGCTGCGTCCCGGAGTCGAACCTTAAAACGTACAGGAATTAGGAGAGGCAGTAGGGGGGCTGCCGCCCCCAAACCCCCCGCTTTTAAAGACTCTTTTATACAGGTTTTTTGTTGTGGGGGGACTTCATTGTTACTAATTACTAGTTTCGGCGCAATGGTTCTCCTGTCCTCTTGTGTTTAACATTTTTCGAAGTTATTCCATTATTCATTCATTTCAATTTTTTGTTAATTAAAAGAGGGCCTTTCCAAAGCCAAGAGCGGGGGGTTAGGGGGCGGCAGCCCCCCACAACAAAAAACCTGTATAAAAGAGTCTTTAAAAGCGGGGGTTTGGGGGGCGGCAGCCCCCCTACTGCCTCTCCTAATTCCTGTACGTTTTAAGGTTCGACTTTGGGACGCTGCCTCTTTAACTCTTTAAGAAAACGAAGTTTTTTCATATTATTTCTGTACGTTTTTCTACAATCCATGGTGGATGTAATTTAATAATAATTTTCCATGTTTATTTTCTCGCTTTCTGTATCAATAAATTCAAACTGACAAAATTATCTAATTTTGATAATTTTAATAGTTTAGCAGCTTAATTAAAAATTTAGCAGCTAGTGGTTTTTACCCACCCGCCTCCGGTTTATGGGCCAAGCGCGCTTCCGCTGCGCCAAGCTGCTGTTATGCTTGTTATCAAACAAGTTATTACAATAGAAAATTTCACCAACGGCTTCAATTAGGAAATCAATTTAAATGGTTCTTTTAACTTGCTTCCATCAAGCCTTACCCCCGCTTCAGTATAAATTCTTGTGAACATTCCAGTATGTAATTCTGATCACATGTTTCCATGTTTATTTTCTCCCTTTCTGTATCAATAAATTCAAACTGACAAAATTACCTAATTTTACAAATTTTAAAAAGTTAGCAGCTAGCGGTTTCGATCCGCCGACCTCTGGGTTATGGGCCCAGCACGCTTCCGCTGCGCCAAACTGCTGTTACTGTAACAATTTTTCAAACAAGTGATGTTATTACAAGAGAAAATTTTACCTTCAATGGGGAAATGGGTTTTTCTAAGCTAGAAAATCGGGGGGTTAAGATTTTCCGACGAAACTTTTCAGGAAAATTACTCGGAGAATTCCGCGTCGAATGAGTCTTCGTACACCCAGATCCGATGTCAGGCTGTGACCTGTAGGCGTCGAGGGAAAAAAAGAAGGAGAACATGAACATTATGTGGCTATGCGTGGTTTCTGGAAAACAGATCGAGCTGAAATTTCGCAGATAAGCTCCTGGGCCCTAGGGGACCTTAACTTGTGAATTTCAGCCCGATCGGACAACGTTATAGGGGGGGGGGGGTGGGGTTGGGTGGTCGAAACTTTCGGCCAGATTTTCCCCATGAAGGAAAAGTCGGAGGGGGATGAAATTTGGCAGGTTTCTTAGTTGGAGTTCGGGTTACGAAATGCATCCCTCCCCATCCCTCTGCGACCACTATAACCGAAGATCGCTTAACATTGTCGTGGTTCGCCTCTTTAAAGAGGCACGAGTGTGCCTCCTTGATGTTAGACCAACATTGCTGTTTTGCAGCAAAAAAGAACAGAAATAGGGACTTTTCTTTATCTACTTGATTCCGTTTGGGTATTTCTCTTCAATCTTCGTAAAAGACCATGCGCTCAAGTTTTTATGCCTGATGTCCAACAGAACCCTGCAACTTGTACGAAAAAGGGATAAATGAACGTGATTGGCTCAAAACCTATTGATTGAGAAAATGAATTACAATAGAAGAAAGAACTTAGCATTACGAAGTTTGGATGTTCAACAATAAGGATATTTGATACACAACCGATTTTCCTTGATCTTTTCTTGTGTATTTGGGTCTCTTTTTCCAAGGAGATATTTGGCACACACACACAATTTTCTGTAATCTTTTCTTGTTCATTCGGGAATTTTTCTTGTTCTTTTCTTGTTCAAATATCTCCTTTCTTCAAGGAGATATTTGATACTCAAACAATTTCCTTTGATCTTTTCTTGTGTATTTGGGTTTCCTTTCTTCAAGGAGATATTTGATACTCAAAAAATTTTCCGTAATCTTTTCTTGTGTATTTGGGTCTCCTTTCTCCTAGAAGATATTTGATACACAAACAATTTTCTGTAATCTTTTCTTGTGTATTTGGATCTCCTTTATCCAAGGAGATATTTGATACTCAAACAATTTTCCGTAATCTTTTGTTGGATCTCCTTTATCCAAGGAGATATTTGATACTCAAACAATTTTCCGTAATCTTTTCTTGTGCATTTGGGTCTCCTTTCTCCAAGAAGATATTTGATACACAAACAATTCTCTGTAAACTTTTCTTGTGTATTTGGATCTCCTTTATCCAAGGAGATATTTGATACTCAAACAATTTTCCGTAATCTTTTCTTGTGCATTTGGGTCTCCTTTCTCCAAGAAGATATTTGATACTCAAACAATTTTCTGTAATCTTTTCTTGTGTATTTGGATCTCCTTTATCCAAGGAAATATTTGATACTCAAACAATTTTCCGTAATCTTTTCTTGTGTATTTGGATCTCCTTTTTCCAAGGAGATATTTGATACACAAACAATTTTCCGTAATCTTTTCTTGTGCATTTGGGTCTTTTCTCCAAGGAGTGAAGTAAATGAGGTTAAAGTCGACCGGAAAGTCCCTTCAAGGAAACTGTTTAGAAATGAAACTATGTCGGACACATTTTGAATCTATCTTATTTCTTCAATAAATCGAAGCATAAATAATCATATATAAAGGAGACGTTTTTGAAAATATTGTTGAATATCCTAATTTCGTAATGCTAGGTCCTGTTTTCTATTGTAATTTATTTTCTCAAAATACAGATTTTTAGCCTTACTGTATTATACTCAAGTAGGGCCATGAAAAGTAAGCAAGAAGACATTAACTCTTCTGTGTGGGCAAATACGCCCTACGCTAAGAAATAAGTTGTTAATTTATCACTGCACACAATGTTTATTGGCATTTTTTTTTAGCTTTTAGTTTTCAGGTTTTATAGTCTATATTTTCCGACTCTGTTTCTGTCAAGGGGTTATTTTACTACTCAGAAGAGGTACAACATCTTCTGTTACTTTATTTAGGCAATACGAACTTACTACAAACTTTGCATTTTCTTCTGATTGACATCAACGAGTTCTATAACCACTGATTCAATGCGATCGTCCATCATAATAAACAACAATTAAATAATAAAGACTCCAGGCCATGGGGTCCTTATAAGAATCAATTACAATTATAACATCAAATAGAAAGATACAGTTAAAGCTATGAATGATTAGAAAAAACTCAAAACGAACATGAATTAATGAATGATCCAGTCAAACTTCGAACGAAGAGAAGCAGCCACAAATACCATTAGAGCTACATTCCTTCTGGAGTCTCTAAAGGCCTTTGCATTATTTGTGCTTCACTAAAAATTATCAGTGTCTTTTTGTTGTTTAGTTTGTGTTTTTTTTTCTTGTTTAATATTCCAAAATTGTCTTTAGTTTATTTTATTTTTCCTCCATTGTTCGAAGGTCTTTGTTTCCATAAATGTACAACTGTCTTAATTTTGCATAACAAGGTGTACAGTTGCTAAATTTATTTATTTGTTATTCTAAGCTTTATAGCCGCTAAAGTGGCTAGAAGGCTTAGATTGGCTTCCCTATAAAAGTGATTATAAATATTTATCAAAAGGTTTAAAAACATTGGGTGTCAACTGGGAAGGAGTTGCGTTGTCCTGATCTTGAGCCCCCTAATCTTGATTAAAACCAATTATTGGGGATTTTTTTCGTAGGGAAGTTCCTTTATTGTGTTCAAAAAGGAAAAAGCTGGAAAAGGATATGTCTTTTTTCTATTTGTGAAATAACTAAAGTCACTTTTTCGGGAGCATAGTCGTGGCCGGCCCCTGATATTTTTTTCCATTTTGGAAACGCTAAGATTTGTTTGTTTACATTTGAATTCATTTATCCTCAGTTATCCTACGTTTTCGGGGGTTGGGAGGTGTAACTTATCCAATAACTAATCAAGTCTGTTTCGAGTAGTATTCTTCCTTACGTTATTTACGTCTCGTAAAACGCTAAGGGTAAGTAATCCAGCTTGTTGGATAAGTAATATTGAAATGTTCAAATGGGCTGCTTATATTATTTCATCTTTAGGTTTCTAGCAATGTATGCAACTAATTACATATTTGCTGTTAAGTATAATAATAATTATTTTCATAGGAGCAGCATGCTACGTCATCAATTTGTATTATTTTTATTCAATAATTTTGGTTTATCTTTCAATTCTGATATTATTAATTGTATTATAATATATCCATTATAATTATAAACAGTATTATAATATAATAATAATCCTTTTCGTCTCCTACTCCTACTCTTTCCTTCATGAAAAGATATCCTATCCTTTTTTCATCCTTTATTTAAGGTCTATATATTTATTACCTTATTTGGTTTTTTTCAAATAAAAAAAAATGGATTAAAGTTTAAAAGGATTTTTTTTTAACTTAAGTAAACCCAAAAGGAAGGTTTGTAAATTAAAGTAAAATCAAATATAAATTGACACAAAATTGAAACTTAAAAGGAAGATATTTACATTAAATTAAAGCCTGAAAGAAAAATTTTATAATAACATAAAACTTAAAATAAAATTAAAATCGATACTTAAAAAGACTTTTTTAATTGAGTTCAAAATAATAACTAAATAGAAAATTTTCTAATGTAACAAAAATTAAAACTTAAATTAAATTTTAATTTAAATTAAATCAAATTAAAACTTTACAAAAAAAATTCTTATGCCGACCAATAGTGTGCGTAGCTCAGGTACCGGCTTCACGATTCTCTGCCTTCGGCTGGGGGTGCTCTGCCTCATTTTTTTTCTGGTTTCATTCCAAGGCCATTATGATATTAGCAAATCAGTCTGTTGGTAGTATCCAAAGAAGGGCTGTTGAAGCAATTTTCAAAATGTATGAGGTACCGAATAATATCTGATTGTCAAAACCTCTCAGATTCCTTTGTAATATGAAAACTTTTTCTTTTTGGCATGCTTGAGAGTTGAAATCGTTGTTTGAGCGTCTGTTTTGGGTTAGCCCATTGGATAGCGCATATATCATGTTGTTTATAAGGATAGGATAAAGATCTTTCAGAGCCATTGATGGCGCATAGGGTGCCTGTTGCAGAAATTAGCCCTGATAGGGGAATTACGCCTGTTAGGGTCCAACACGGACCATAGGCTCCGGATTGCCAAGCAAACTTTATTCTACTTTCTGTGATAATTCTGTCTTTTATGCTTCATGTCTTTTCCCCCATCTTAGTAATGATAATTTAAAAAGAATTCTGATAAATTATTTCAATTATTGTAAATTTCTTCTGTATCTTCCACCTTGGTCAAAAAACCGGATTCTTGTTAGAAATTTTCTAGTTCCTAATATAACTTTAAAGTTGGAGATTTCACAGAAAACTCCACAGTGCAACTTCTGCGTGCCTATCCCCTCACCACCGTCTTATCCGTTTTTCTCGTTGATTTTTTGTGTGTATTTTTTTTTTATTTTTTTATTCTTACTCTTATATACTTATATTTTTTATATATTCAAATACTTATACTTGTATTACTTTTATATTTTCGATTCCCGTTCCCGTGGGTTAGCTTTCGTTCTTTATTAGGTTGTAGCGGATCCCAGAAAAAAAATATCAGAAAAAAATATTCTAAAAATACATGGCATGAAGCAACTTAAAAAGGGGTAACTCTCCTTTGAAAGTTGAATTCTCTTTCGGACAAAAAGCATTCGTCCGAAAAGCATTAGCAAATTAAACTAATTAATTTTGCTTAACAAGTTAACACTTAATTTCAGTTAATAAAAGCAAATTGATTTTGTGTGGGTATTTGTTTTTCTCTGTGTTTTTTTTTTATTTATTCTTACTCCACTATTTTTACTTTATGTACAGTGTGGGTGAAAAATAAATAAATAAAGCACCAACCCACTATGCTACTACAGTTTTATACAGTTATTGTAATACATCTTTACCGTTCCATATAAAATAATTTTTTATCATAATTGCAGTTTGATCTATCCAAAGTCCTCCATGGAGAACAATACCTTGAAGTTCTGAAGCCCTTGCGAGGTGAAGCTATACTAACATCAAAGCTTAAAATAACTGATTTGGTGGATAAGAAATCTGGTGCCCTCATAGTCTGCGATGTTGAAACAAGGGATGAAAGTGATGAATTGGTCATGCGAAACCAGTTTAACATTTTTGTAGTAGGCGCTGGTAATTTTGGCGGAAAGCGTCAGTCAGATAAGATAGTTCCGACAGTGGAGCCCCCTAAAAGGAAGCCAGATGCTGTTGTCGAGTATAAAACTTTTTCTAATCAGGTATTTTGGATTTTCGTCATTTTTTACTTTAAGTGAAGCGGGTGTCGCATATATTCGAAGTAGATAACTTCGTAGACCACACTGCCTTTCCTTGACGAAAGTAAAACAGTTCAAAATATGGATGAAAACTTTTTATTGACAATGATGTTTCGAATGTCAATGATTTATTGACTGGATGTTTCGAACACATATATTGCTATATATTACACATATATATTACACATATTTTACTGCTGATGATGAACACTGTATATGTGTTTGAAATATCCAGTTAAATAATTTTATATCTATTCATTGTCAATAAAAAAGTTTTCATCCATATTTTGAAGTGTTTTACTTTCGTCGCATGTATTGGCTTCCAGTAAATTTAATATAGTATTTAGGATTTTTTAATCGTAAAAAAAAATAATAAAAAAAAAATATCCACCCCCGCAAGGTTTTATTCTCGGAAATGCAGGAAGAAAAAAAACAAGCAAAAGATCTATAGAGAGAAACAATGTAGGGAGAAAGACAAACAAAGAAAAAACTAAAAAAGAGGCGGAAGCAAAAAAGATAAATAAAACTCACATACCCACAAAAATGGGGAAATACCTATCAACCACCAACATACTAATTGCTAAAAACCAGGTCAGATTAAAGTGTCATGTCCAATAAGTCACGATTTTATAACATTTGTCTTTTGGTTATCTCAAAAATTATTAAATTTTTTCACCAGTATTAAATTTTAATTAAATTAAATTAATTAATTTTATTAAATTTATTTTAATTTTATAAATTTAACTAATTAATTTTATTAAATTTTACTAATGTTGCCACGTTGAACCGTGAAATTCGAACTCAAATTATCAACCACTTTCAACCTGGACTCCAGTTTGAACTTCCCTGAAGTAATGATTTTAGAACTTTTTTGAGAAAATATTTTAGTTTTAAAGATTGTATTTTAATATGAGTTCTTTTATATTCTTCGTTTTTATTTTTCATTTGTTTTGCTGACGGCCCTTGGATATAGGATCGAAATATTCATTTAAAGTTGCATTCCACTGTATAATAAAAAAAAAATTGCCAATTATATTGTGTTTTGCCAATGTTACCACGTTGAATCATGAAATTCCAACTTGAACTACATCAACTGGGTTCAACCAGGACTCCTGGTTGGACTGTTTTGAGAAAATGTTTTGGTTTTCAAGATTATACTTTTATGTGAGTTCTTTTATATTCTTCGTTTTTATTTTTCATTTGTTTTGCTGAGGACGGCCCTTAGATATAGGGTCGAAATATTCATTTAAAGTTACATTCCACTGTCTCATGTAAAATATTTGCCAAGTATATTATATTTTGCCAATTTTACCACGTTGAATCATGAAATTCAAGCTTAAACTACATCAACCGGGTCACCAGGACTCCTGGTTGGACTGTTTTGAGAAAAGATTTTGGTTTTCAAGATTATACTTTAATGTGAGTTCTTTTATATTCTTCGTTTTTATTTTTCATTTGTTTTGCTGAGGACGGCCCTTGGATATAGAGTCGAAATATTCATTTAAAGTTGCATTCTACTGTCTCATAAAAAAAATTTGCCAATTTTATTGTGTTTTGCCGATGTTACCACGTTGAATCATGAAATTCCAACTTAGACTATATCAACCGGATTCAACCAGGACTCCTTGTTGGACTGTTTTGAGAAAATGTTTTGGTTTTCAAGATTATATTTTACGGCCCTTGGATATAGGGTCAAAATATTCATTTAAAGTTGCATTCCACTGTCTCATGTAAAATATTTGCCAATTATATTATATTTTGCCAATGTTACCACGTTGAATCATGAGATTCCAACTTAAACTACATCAACTGGGTTCAACCAGGACTCCTGATTGGACTGTTTTTATTATGTGCTTTGGGAATGAAGCACATTATTATATGCTTCATTCCCAAGCATATCTATTTATTATTCCTATTTCATACATCATCATACATACATACATACATACATACATCATACATGTACATACATACATATACATGTACATACATATACATGTACATACATATACATGTACATACATGTACATACATACATGTACATACATACATATACATACATACATACATCATACATGTACATACATACATATACATGTACATACATATACATGTACATACATATACATGTACATACATATACATGTACATACATACATGTACATACATACATACATCATACATACATACATCATACATGTACATACATACATATACATGTACATACATGTACATATATACATGTACATACATACATGTACATACATACATATACATACATACATACATCATACATACATACATCATACATGTACATACATACATATACATGTACATACATGTACATACATACATGTACATACATACATATACATACATACATACATCATACATACATGTATTTTCTTGTTGTTACAACCACAGTGCCCAACTTTTATTACGATAAAGTAATTGACCCAGGATTTGTAATAAAATTGCACATGTTGTTTACGTTATTCTGAGCAATGATCCAGTGTATATATATATTTATATATATATCACTTACGGCGATTTTTGCGTTTGTTTAATGTAAGCAAAATCGATCTTTTGATCACGGATCTTGCGACAAGACTCTTGTTGAGAAGTTTATTGACTCTTTAGCCAATAATTAAAGGATTTAAAACCAAAAACAACAATGAGCTTGTCTACTGCGCCTGCGCTAATCCCATCTTTTCGCTTTTGGTGGTTTCCCGATACTAGCCGACTAGCTAGTGCAGCAGTGCATTACAAAGAAGCTTACACTGACACAATCTTTCGGCCTCACAAACGGATCTTGTGTGAAGATATACTCTTTAGCCAGTAAGCCTAAAGATCTCTTTGAGCTTCAAAATCGTCTGAAGGCAATGTCAATAGCGTTTTCCAAAGTTCTGAACATAATACAAATCTTTAAAGGGTAAAATTCTAGTTAATTGACTTCTTGCTATCTCAGAAAGGGTTTAGGTTAGGAAAATAAAACTGTCAGGGATGGGCCTACAGGCTAAAGTATGTCCCGGGAAGGTATTTTAAAGTACTCACCTCTACTCCTTCTCCCTCAAGAGTGCCCTGAAATTTGCCCAAATGACAGATCTATACCTATTGAAATTTTGACAAAACAACATTTTACCCTATTCTCTGCCTTTAGTTCTGAAAATGCAATTCTTGTTATTTGAGTAAAATTTTGAGCCATATCAATGTTTTTTTCTTCAGAATTTAAGAAATGTATTTGCATATCTTTAAAACCTTATAAAATGGAATTTAGCAAAGTTATGAAGCTGAAAACAATTTTGTTGTACTTCAATTAAGCAGAAAATCTATTTCGCAAGGTTTCACTTTTCTAACACACATATTTTTAAAGGTCATCAAAGGTCAGGGCCATCAAGAGGGAGAAGGAGTGGAGGTAGTTGCTTCAAAAACCTTCCCGGGACATACTTTAGTCTGTAGATTCATCCCTGAAAGTTTCATTTTCCTAACCTAAACCCTTTTTGAGATAGCAAGAAGTCAATTAAATAGAATTTTACCCTTTAAAGATCAACAATTGGCGACGAAAGGCTCAGTGGTCTGATGCTCAATAAAAAGACTTTTTATTAATAATAATAAAATTTAATTATTATAATTTAATGAAAAGATCGTTGGATTTTGATGATACGGTTGATATTTTTGAAAAAAAATTAGAACTCGTCAATTCACAGTGTTGGAATAGAATAGTAAATTTTCGAATAGTAAAATTTGCTAGAATAGTAAAGTTATTTAGAATAACTTTCCTACTTAAGTTCTTTCTGTGTTTATTAAACACTTTTAAATTGCTTCTTATTATTATTAGTCGACTTTGGGAGAGGACTATGCAAACCACTGTGAAGAAATATTGTTCTTGAACAACTTTGACCTGGCCACTCTAGGGGGCCCATAGAGGTTTTTAGCCCCCCCCCTTCTTAGTTCGGAATGAAATGACGCCGCTTAAGTTAAGATAATGCGAAATGAACTCTATGATAAACTAATAACGTGAGCAAAATAAAAGTTTACATAATTTATTTTGAATTTATTTCGAATTTATTTTTAATCATTTAAGTTCTATCATTAAGGTAGTTATATCGTTTAGCTCACTCATTATGTTCTCTAACTGAATCTTAAATCACTTAAACCAATACAGCGAGACTCATTATCTTGCTTCCAAGCTAGAAGAAAGTTTAAATAAAGAAACTGTACAAGGAACGTTCCAAGCCAAGCCAAGTTTTTTTTTAATCACATTCCAAGCCAAGCTCTATAGCTAAGAAGCTCCTAGCATTCCCTGCCTTTTGAAATCTGTATATTTGTCATCAACTCTCTAGGATTAAGTTCCTTCTTAACAAGAATCAATTCTCATAAAATTTTCGAAGAAGGTCATACTAAGACAAAATGCAACTAAAGAATATGAGTAACTTACGAGAATGGAAACGCATTTCAGAAAATTATCAACGCCATCTAGCATTTCCCGTTTCTCAGCAATATTTTGGTGTAATAATATGGCAGAGAAGTATAGTTTATCTCAGTTT
>NC_088881.1:9116082-9117676 GCF_032884065.1 Artemia franciscana
GTATATCTGCTCGCTCGATTTTGAAGAGATATGCTAACTCGGATCCAAGGAAATTTAAGGCTATGAAGGTAAGTTTTATTTATTTATTTACCGAGAAAAATATCGAACGAAAGGACAAAAAAAAGAAGCCAAAATAAAACAGTAAAACTATGACTGATTGAAAATTTTGGCTAAATATTAAAATTTTGTCTTAAATTCATGTGGCAATCCGGCGTTTTAATTCTAAAGCAGAAAATACGAGGTGTGTTTTTTAAGTAAGGTCCGTTTGAACATAAATACATAACGAAATATTATTTCAAAGAAGTAAATTTATTTTCAGAAAGCACATACTTTGCTGTATTTTCCGTATTAAATAGCTTTACGAATAAGGTAATTGTCCGTATAAATATTGTCCATAAAAAAAAACAGACAAAATCTAATTTTTTAAAATATTTTTGGAAAAAATAATTTCAAAAAAAAATAAAACGCGGTATTAAAACTGAACATGCGCTGAAATTACTTAGAATGAAAAAATAAAACCTAAGACGGACTGAAAATAAAATGAACTATCAAACTAAACATATAAGGAGCAAATATCACCACAAAAATACCTATCTTCTCCCCCGTTAAATCCCAACCACATTTATTTAAAAAAAAAAAGAAAAAAAGAAACAATCCTACCTAGAAAATCATAAAACTAATTGTAAAAGAAGCTTAAATGAAGATATTGGTTGTACTCTTTTTATAAAGGATTTACTGAAAATATTATTAAACACAAAGATGAGACAATTAATGCAATATAAACTTGATATAATAAAAAAATAATATAGTATTAATATAATATTACATTTACAGACAGTTAACATAATATAAACACTAGTATAAACATAATATAAATACAATTAATGTTTTAAATCAAGTCTGATATGATAACCAAAGACTGCAAAAACTCAGAAAAAGCTGCTGTATAATGCTGTTTCAGTACTGTATATGTTTATGTGTATGTTATTTTTATGCTGTTTGTTATATATATATATACATATATATATATATATATATATATATATATATATATATATATATATATATAATATATATATATATATATATATATATATATATATATATATATATACTTAAAAAGAAATGTGGATGAAGAATCAGCCAAATGCAGATAAAAATATGTCATCAAAGAGCCTAAGAAGGTATAAGTCTAGGTATTTTGGGAATAGGAAAAAATCTTTTGAACATATCTAAAAAAGAAAACCGACATTTATATTCAACAAGTAAAATATGTCCAAAGGTATATCTTTCAAATTAAACGCTTTTATCTATTTTAAATGAAATTTTGCCAGTGTGGGAAAGTCCTGTTTATGTTTAATCTGCTGTACAATGGTGCTTGTTTGTTGTTCATGTAAGATTTATTCTGATTTGAGACCAAGACAAAATGAAACGGTCTAGAAAACATGTCTTCCTCAGCCAATCGAAACGATGATGTTTTGGAGCCTGTCTTTTGACCGGGCGTTCAAATGTCATAATGACATTGTTAACTCTTGCCCTGTCAATTGTCATAACGTTATTACTATGCCATGGTACATTATGATAACGTTATTAC
>NC_088881.1:9117776-9119379 GCF_032884065.1 Artemia franciscana
TTATATTAATATAAATTTATATATATCATATAATATAAAGTTTACGTAATATAAATATATCCTAATACAAACTATAAATAAAACTAAAATTAATATAAACTGATCAATCGTGTTGGCGAAATCTGCATATCAATCAGTAAAAAAATATCATATTAGGCTTCTTTGAGTTTTAGTTCCATTTCTTTTTAGTCTCCAGTTCCGTTTTTTTTCCGAAGCTTTTGCAACCTTAAGGCAGGTACTGGTACCCCCAAAGCTTAAATTTATCTGCAATAATAACAACATCCATTAAAATTATACATCGGTTACTTGATGTTCCAAATATTTTGCCTAGATAGATAACCGCTTTTCGGATAATTGTTCTTTAATATTTCAAAAAATTCTCATTTCAATATTTTTTATATCAAATTTATATAGTAAGCCAACAATGGAAATGGGAAGAACATCTCTATCCCCCCCCCCCAATATCGTCGCCTATCCACTAAAATGACGCAATTTTCAACTCAATTACTTTACCACCATTTAATTTAACTGCACATTGAAAATAATTTAGCGGTCGCTTTGGATTAAATAGCCGTAATTGTACCATTGTATTATTGTTCTATTATAAATTGCACTACTGCCTATATTGGGATCATGACAATTTTGGCCACCAATTTTAGCCGTAATCCGAAGAAGGCAGACTTTTATCCAGAATGCAATTTTGTATGAGATGGGATTGCGTACGAGATGCGCTTATTTGCTTTAACATCCCTCTGAGAAATGGTCCTAGGTATGTACGGCTATTGCGAATATTTTCGTACGGGGGAGGGGCAGCACAGTATTTATCTCTGGGGGGTTTCTCTTACAGTAAAGTGTGTTTTCGCCCAAATGTGAGGATGTCTGCATATTAGGCCATCTTTCCAAAATCATCTTTGGAGAGTATCCTTAGACGTACAAGGGGCATAACACCCCTCAGTCCACTCAAGTACACACTAACTCCCAGAAATGTCATCGAACATGGGTATGTATGTCCTTTTTTTTATTGAGCTACCGTGACTCGAACCGTTTTGTTTTCAAGGCGCGGTTTGCTGGTCCTGTGGTCCCGGGTCAGACACTGGTTACTGAGATGTGGCGTGACGGCAATAGAGTTCATTTTGCCACCAAAGTTGCTGAAACCGGGAAATATGCTCTAACAGGTATAATTTGCAGTTTTGAAACAGACGAAAGTAGGCCCCAAGATGTTTTCAAGGGCCCCAAGAGGTTTGAAATTTTTTGAACCAAAATGAAAAAGAGTAAGAAAGATGACATAGTCTTCTTACAACTAACCCGAAAATAAAAGATTTAACTCCGCTATTTCATATAAAAATGGAAATATTTAATATATTTAATAATAAAAATATTTAATAATATTTAATATATTTAATATAAAATTATAAAATATAAAATAGGAAATATTTAATAATAAAAATGGAAATATTTAAAATCAATCTTTAGTTTGAATTACAGGGTTTTGAGATTATGCGATTAAAATTGAATCCAACACTTGGTTTATTTTCATAAAACCAGTGAGTAATTGTGAGAGCAGTTTGCTATATTAGGCATAGCATATTGTCATGCGAGACAA
>NC_088881.1:9119479-9123848 GCF_032884065.1 Artemia franciscana
CTGGAATTTTACGTCATGATAATAAGCTTGTAAGGGTCGAAGGCCTGAGCTGCTGACCTAAGTGAGTGGAGAGAGTTGGCAAGGCAAACAATTCGCAGTGAATCAAGAAAATTAAGCCGCAAGAATTTTGTTTTTTAAATGAGTAGCTCAGATATCCAGCACTAAATCCAGACTGCTCTTCAAGAGAAGGAAACTGTACTTTAAAAAGGAAAATATTAAAGAGAAAGACAGTAAAACGAGGGTAAAAAGAGGGAACGGAATATGAAATAGCGACTAGGAATCTAGGAAATAGCTAAGGATGGAATGTCGCCAAATTTTCGAGGTAGTCCAGAATATTACTAACTTCATTTTTATTAGGAATGGCCTAGGAAGATTCAACCTATTCTCCTGTTTGTGAAGACATGTCTGTTCTAGTGATATTACGCTAGTACAGGCTAAGAGATATTTCAAAGAAAATTCTTTTTTCTCTTTTCAAGAGGCTACTTGGATTTGCACAGCGTAGATGAGCTTGTCTCTGTGCCCTCCTCCATCAGTCGGATGATTAATTTAGTCTTTGCTGAAATGTATTGTAGTGATGAAATAATCGGTCATTGACAAAGGATGACATTTTAGAAATATTAAATTGACAATTATTTGAAGTCTTTATTAAAATATTAAATGACATTTTATTAAAATGTCATTTGACATTTTAGGAATATTTAGGTTATATCCCCTGTGTTAAGATGTTACTGTTCTAAGGCTAGATGAGTAAAAGCTATTAAAAAAAAATTTCTTTTGTTTTTAAGGTGGCTACTTGGATTTGCACAACATAGAAGAGTTGGTCCCTGCACCTTCCTCCATTAATCTTATGAGTGACATAGTGTTTGCTGAAATGCAAAAACGAATTGGCGACAATCCTCAACTGGCAACGAAAGCCAATGCTGTTTTGCAGTGGAATATATTAAAAAATGGCAAAGTCGCTAAGCATTGGAGTAGGTTATTTTTAGTTGTTCTTTAGTTATTTTCTTAATAGTTTTGTTATGACACTTGCATTTACCAAGTGACATATAGTATTCGCAATTTCCGTCTGTCGGTCGGTCTCGGTTAGGCTAGGACGATAAAAATTGGATGGCGTATCAGGGACCAGACCGGATTAAATTAGAAGTAGTGTCTACCCCGATTTGACCATCTGGAGGGGGGGGGGAGCGAGCGAACGAGATAGTTGAGAAGAATTTTATTAGCCGTTAAAACAAATGATTGTTCATCTTAAGTGTGGCTCCTGGTCCTGGAGTATGATTCTCGCTTAGGGTGCGTGAGGTCTCAGACTTGAATCCTGGACCATCCCCAATTTTGACACGAAGAAGATTCGAAACTAGATACGATATCAATATAGCGATCGCCGAAAGTCGGCAGGTGTATCAGGGACTGGAACAGATTAAATGAGAAATAGTTGCTTCCCCGATTCGGCCATCTGGGGGGGAGTGGAAGAATTTGGAAAAATTGGAAAGAATGAGCTATTTTTAACTTACGAACGGGTTATCAGATCTTAATGAAACTTGATATTTTGAAGGACCACGTGTATCAGAGCTCTTATTTTAAATCCCGACCAGATCCAGTGACATTTGGTGGAGTTGTAGGGGGAAACTGGAAATCTTGGAAAACTCTTAGAGTGGAGAGATCGGGATGAGACTTGGTGGGAAGAATAAGCACAAGTCCTAGATACGTTATTGACATAATCAGACCGGGGTATATATCTGAATACGGATTGTTTTTCCCATGGACAATTATATGTTGCATGTTCAAGAGTCAGTAAACCTGACAATCTATTTATATGCATAGACAATGGGACAGCGAAGAATTCGCATGTTTTACGTAGTTAAAAACATAGATATATATATATATATATATATATATATATATATATATATATATATATATATATATATATATATATATATATCTCTATTCACAGGTGGGACACAGGGACACAACTAGAATGGCGCGTAACGACTTACGCGCGCGGGGGGGCTTGGGGGGGCGCGATGCGCCCCACCAACTAGGTGTTGGGGTGGCGCGAAGCGCCACCCCAACAGCTAGTATATATATATATTTATATATATATATATATATATATATATATATATATATATATATATATATATATATGTATATATATATATATATATATATATATATATATATATATATATATATATATATATATATATATATATATATATATATGCATAGCTATGGCTCTAGATATTGGGAATGAAAAATTTATTCTTGACATTCCTCTTGTCCTGCAACTGTATTTTCAGGTGGTATGCTATATAGTAAATATTCTCAAATGTCATAGCAACGTTTTTTGATTATCAGATGTCTACTTAGTGAAAATTAACAATTCATAAAATCGTGGATTAAACAGTGCTTCAGTTATAAAAAAAAAATCCAGAGTAATACGTAGGGCCCTTAAAACTGGTCCCTATATTCGGTTTTATAAGGGTTTCCGTAAAGGGGTCCCTAATATTTGGGCTTTTAACAATATATACACTTCAATTTCAGGATAATAAGTCCTTCCCGTTATTTGTATATTTACATTTTGTTTTATGTAATCCTAAATGTACTAAGGTCATTTAACAAGGAATATTTGCGCATTCTCAGATTTGGCTTTTTTTCATTGGTCAGTCTCATCTTCAGCTTTATCTTGTGTCACTGGTAAGCCTCAACTAAGCTAACTGCTACTACCACTAACAACTCACTTCAGCACCAAACCGCCTGTGACCGACACAGCAACGCACACTCCTCCACCCCAGTATATTCAAAGCCTCCCTTTTTATAGCCTCCCAAGAAGATCCCATTTTCTTTATTACGTCATTACGTCATTACAGTCGTCATTACGACGTCTTTTTGTAACTTTCTGGTAAGATCTACTTTTTGTTTGACCCTGGGTGGTTGACTGACAAGGACAATCTTTGTCAATCTATCATCCTTTATCCGCAGAACATATCCCAGCCATCTCAATGTTTCATCATCAATCATCATCGTCAATCATCGTCATCATGTCAATCATCGTCAGCCTATTAACGCCCATTTAAAGAGTATTGGTAATTGCTTTACTCGTTTTCAGTACTTTCTGAAACAGTTGTCCAAAATTAGCGCATGAAAGCACTAACTATCAAAGTTAGCAGTTCATTCATATAGCAGCGGTACTTTATATTCATCATCTGATTAAAGTAATTTAATTCTCAGACAAACCAAAGGAATGAACGAGGAATTTTGTCCTGCTTAGTTGGAAAGGAGGGATGGGATTATAGTCCTGGAAAGCGAGTATGAGCCACATTTTTCAATGAGCTTACTGTTTGAAATACGGTCAGTCAGCCGGTTACCCAGGACAATACGAAGATAATTTATCTAAAATATCTGGAAAATAGAAAATATCTAGCAAATTCTCCGGTTTTTGGAACCCGCACGCTTCAGGACCATACTTGACTACTGTCAATATTATAATCTTATAATCTTGGTTTGCAGACCTTCATTTTCTTTCAAACTTTTTGCATTGACATCAAATTATACCAGTTTCCAAAATATAACAGTAAGAATATTCCTATTCTTTTCCGTTGAATTTGGGTTTTTAGCAAAAAAGAAATAAAATGGATTTTAGCCAAAGAAAACGTGTTATTTTTTTAAAAATATTACACAAAAAGAATTCTTCAGGTATAAATAAAGATAAACTTCATATGGTTGCTAAATTTTTACTGGATTTAGATTAAAAGATTCCAAATTTACTATTAGCTGGACTTTTGTACAAGTAAAATTTCATGGTAAACGGGCTTTAAGGTAACCTCCAATTTTTATGTTTTTTTTTTTTTGTATTTGGACATGATAGCTCTCTTTTTGTCAATCGCGTATGTTCTCTTTTATCACAAAGGATATGCCAGACCATACGTTTGGGCCTCCAATTTGGGCCCAAAAAAGCATCTAGTGGGCCAAAAAAAACTGACGTAATATTAATTATAAAATGACAAAGCTACAATGTCATTAATAGTGCTCCTGAAAAAAGCTTTCAAATATAGTCCTCTTTTTTTGTAGCTTTGGACATGAAATCTAAGCCAGCTGCCATCTATCCTAATCTACCGAAAAATGGATTAAAACCGGGAGCCACCTTATCAACAGACGACGAGGTCACAATCGAAATTGTAAGTTATTTATTGTAGCTAATTAACTAACTAATTAATTTAACTAATTAACTAACTAATTAATTAACTTAACTAATGAGTAAACCGTATTGCTTTTTCACGACATAAGATATAAGAAGTTAATGAGGAAATTTATGAAGTAAATGATTAAAATATAACTTAAGTGAATGTTTCAGGTGTATAACTAATAG